>NW_017259319.1:993163-1005575 GCF_001594045.1 Atta colombica
AATATTGCTACTCGAACTTTTTACTATAAAATGGTTGCAGTATATATACACAATATTTGAAGAGAAATTATAAACCTTCTTTTAATATCTCAACTTTATTCGCTATTTTGTGCCGTTTAAATTTGTAAGATCCAACTCAGACAACATAGATGATCGTTGTGTTGCCCAGTTGCAACCGTATAAATGGCTTAGTCATGCTCGGCATTCTCAGGCAAACGCCTTGACCATAGAAATATGCTGAACGTAAATGTATTACATTGCACAGGTGCCTGTATCAGTCTGGATATTTTAGAATCGGCCGCTTTATTTTCAATTCTATTATTTTAACTTATTAGAACTATTGACAATTAATTTTATTATTTAAGTTTTTATTGTTTAAATATATTATATAAAATATCATTAATAAAAGAAAATGAAAAAAAAATAATTTGATCAATTTCGTCATTTACATATTACAACAAAATTACGGGAAATCTCAGAAAATATATTATAAGCTTAATTATAAGTTACAGTACCAGTTATTTTGTTGGTTGTAGTATTAAATCTTTAGAAATGGCATTTGTTTGTTGTATACATTTTTGTCATTAAGTAAACTTTCGATTAAATTCTAAGAAGCTTATTTGAATTTATAATCGTAAATAGCAAAGCATCATTATTTAACCTCAAATAATGGGTCTATTTTTTTCTATTTTTATCTTACAGTTTTTTTTTTTAAGTAAGATTTATAATTCATTGCATTCCTCGTTTTAAAATATTACTTCAGAGCCACTAAACTAGTGACTTCCCATTGACTTCCTGCTATATAATAATGTCAATATTTAAAAACAGTCAAATCTTAAATATTTTTCATAAAGAGACCCGTTTAAATTCCTAAGTATTTCCTAGTTTATGTAATTCTTCTTTAACATTCGGTGTACAAGGATAAAATGACACCTGGATATTCATGGGAATTTGAATACAATCAAGGATTTTTAGTTCGCTGTAGAGTACAAATTTAATACCAGAAATTTGAAATTCAGAAATGCGGTTATACTACACTTTATAATGTTGCAAATATTTCGAAATATTATTTGATTTAATTTGTAAAATTCTTTCTTCTGATTGGTCAACGAAATATTTATAGCGTTACTAAATGGATCACATCTGAAATGAATAGATTCATCATGGCGATTTGACAATCAAAAAAAATAAATATTTTGTAAAGCTAAGATATTTTTGATGTTAAAATAATAATCGAAAAGTATAAAGCTTTGAGAGCGTGTGAAATAAAACGTTAAATCGAATAAGATATGTACACTACACACACAAGCAATAAACCGGAAATAAAACTTATTAGTGTATAAAAGATGAACTGAAAGAATTAACGATAAGAACAAACATAGAAATTACAACATGAAAAATAAAATAACGCTATAGTGGCGCTCTCTTTCTGTAAAGGTTAACTGCAGGCCACCAATTTACAGAGATTCTTTGTGTGATTGTTTTTTTTTATTCGAAAGTAATTAATATCTCAATGATTTGATCGAGAAAAAATTCAATATCACGTTGATTGAAAAGCTGAATAAAAAGAATGATAAATGATAATGAAAATAAAAATTAATAATGAAGTTGAAAAATGGTAGTAAAAATGAGGAACAAATTCATCTCCAATGGCTTTGACACCATTATATGTGGTATATCAGAAACAGAATGCAAAGGTCGGACCCTAGTTGCAGTCAGTTATATATCTGCCTATAGACAAGACTTTTGTATTCTGTTTCTGGTATACCGCATATAATGCTGTCAAAGCTATTGGAGATGGATCTTTTCCTCATATTCTTACTACCATTTTTTAACTTTATTATTAATTTTTTAAAGAATGCATCAGGTATCAATTGTTAAAAGTTACACTTGCAAAATGTGCTATAATGAATAGAGAATCCGGTGCACAACTGCAACAATAACTTTCTTTTATACAAGTATTCTTTATTGTTTTCACAGAGAACAGTATTTTCACAAGCTGAAAGTAAATTCTTTAATATAATAGTTTAATAGTTATTTAGCATTGTTATGATCTTTCTATGTAAGACGCTATAAGCATCAAATTGTTAAATTGCTAGTCAATTTAATGTGTAATATTACTATCATAGTTCAGTCGGGTTTGCGTTTCAAGACCGAAAAATTATTTTGCATGCTATTTAAATGATTAATGATTTAAATAATACAGATAGTATATGAATTCACATTGAATTATTTAAGCACTTAAGATCTAATTTGATCATTAAATGCATTTATTCCTTATTAATTGTAAATTTAATTTTTTGTTATTGTTAATTTAATGTTTGTATTCCAGACGCTTTCAATAATATTAAACAAATAATATTATGTTGTTTAATTGAGATTCTTAATTCCTTTATTGATATAGAAAGATTTTTCTTTATATTTAAATATACAGGTAATATTTCAAGGATACAGAATATGGAATATGTATTATATTTTTTATTTTTTATGACAAATATAATAATATCTCTTCTAAATTTAAAATTTATTTTTTTTTGTACAATAGTTTTGGTTTTATAAATTGACATTTTTTAACTCTAGTTTAAAAATATAATTATTTTTTATTCTTGCGAATAATAAGATTTATTTTGGTTTTTAATATTTATTTTACATACAATTTAATAATTTTATATTTTAATATTATTTTTATATTATTGGGAGTACAAATTAGTTTGATCCATTTTTTTGTGCATTTATTTCAAAACAAAATGAATGAATAGATCAATTAAAGTATTGTCCATCGCTGCCTACTTTTTCCCATCTCTCAGACAATTTTTGAATTCCATCTCGAAAAAATGACTCGTCTTTGGAGGCGATTCAATTTTGGAGCCAATTTTCGATTTCTGCGAAAGAAGTGAACCGGTGACTTGTTGCATCCTTCGGAATCTGTAATCAGAAGGAGCAATGTCGGGAGAATACAGCGAGTGCGATAAAACATTTCATTTGAGCGTTTTCAAATATTTTTTTACGACTTTAGTGACATGACGCCGAGCGTTATCATGAAGAAGAATAATTTTAGTATATCTTTGCTCGTATTTCGGCTGTTTTTCTCGCAACAGCTCAAACGAATCAATTGTAGCCGATACCGATCGCCCATAATGGAATCGCCAGGTTTCAGCTCATAGTAAACAAAACCCTTTTGGTTCCTCCAGATACAGAGCATGATCTTCAAACCACGTTCGGCCGTGATGTTGAAGTCGATGGCAATGATTAACTGGGCTTAGCGTAATATTTTTTCTTCTTGGGATTGTCGTAGAATATCCACTTCTCATCTCCAGTCACAATCCGATGCAAAAAACCTTTTCTCTGTTATCTTTGAATCAGCTGTTCGCAAGTGAAAAAATCGCTTTTCAACGTCTCTCGGTTTCAGTTCATAAGGCACCCAATTTCCTTGTTTTTGAATCATTCTCATGGTTCTCAATCGTACAGAAACGGCTTGTTGAGTTACCTCCAATGATTCTGCAAGCTCCTCTTGCGTTTGACTCTGAGCTTCTTCGAGTAATGCCTCTAATTCTTCGTCTTCGAATTTTTTTGGCTGTCCAGAGCGAGGCTTGTCTTCAACGCTGAAATCTCCATCCTTGAAACCATTCCCTACATGATTTATCAGTTGGAGCAATGTCACCATAAACTTCGACAAGCATTCGATGGGCTTCAGCCGTATTTTTCTTCCAATTAAAGAAAATCAAAACCTCCCGCAAATGCTGTTTGGTTAATACAAAATTCGACATTTCAAACACCGTAAAAATCAAGGTTTTTATATGAAACTCAAAGCGATATAAACTGAATATTATTAGTAGATGTTTAACCTCTCTGAAACCGCCAAAATCAGCTGTCACTATGAACCATTCACAACAGCTGGAGCAATCTTTAGGGAAACGGACCGAATTAATTTGTACTCCCAATAATAAATTTTTTTTCTTTAATTCATCAAGAATGATTATCTTTATTTTAAATATAAATTTATGTTTTAATAATTTTTTTAAATAAGTTTTAATTATAATTTCTTATTTATTTTTTATTTATTATTTTTTAATTTTATATTCTTTGTCTATGTGCAATAATATTATTTTATTTTCTATTTACTATTATTTATTGTACAGTAAAGATATGAAAAATATTTTAAATGTATTTTGATCAGTTTAATAAATGTAATCAAATGTAATCAAACATAAATTTGTATTTTATTTATTATTTATTATTATTCTTGAAATTTAACTCATATTTATTAGATTTTATTTTTAAGATAAATGAATAAAAGATGGAATTCCAAGTTTGCTCCTTAGAATCACAGTAAAGTGAACTTACATATTTGTCTTTATGAACACATACTGAGAATGCATGATTCAAAAAGAGAACTAAAACGTTCATTTTTATTTTTGGACTAAGTTCTTATCTATTTATTATTTATTGTAATACTCTAATATTACCGCGATTCATATTTATTGATTTTAAACTATGTATGCTATTTCTTTGTCAATTTCGTAAGTCTCATTATACTTTCATTTTTTAGATATTCATTTTAAACATTTTTTGTTAACACTAAAATTGGACTTAAATTTCGGAAAAATTTAAGTCCAATTTTTTTATTAATCGAACGTCATAACTAACATATTTCTCAAGAGTTCTACGTAAATTAAAAGTCTTAATTATATTTATATTAAAGTAAAATTAATTTAAATTCCATATTATCCGTTTTTATCTTACATATGAAAGCGCAGTGTGTAAAACATATCGGCAGTGCATCGACGCGAGGACGTGCACTCGAGCAGACCGGAGCGGAACAGAAACTGACAAATGGGAGTGAGGGTGGAAGAGAGATGGACGTAAATGGTGGAGATATTCAGAAGATAGATCAGAGGGGTCAGGTGAGATGCTGCGCGGCGGGAGGACGACCGCAGCGGCGTGCCGGAAGCGAGCAGGTGACTGGTAGTTCCGCTCCATCGAGCGCTGTTCCGCGCCATGACCACTCAAGATCGGCTCAGTGGACTCCGCTAGCGATTCCGTTCGGATTCGCATCATATCTGAACTCTCGATGGCTAACATGGCTGCTTTTAATCGCGAATATTCTAGTCTCAGTGTGCGATATCATCCTCCCGGAATACGGTAGGGCAAATACTTAGTTATGTTAGTCGTTTAATTTATAAAAATACTCGATTGACCGTTACGTTAATAATCCCTCATGGCATCATAAAGTTATTAAAGAGTAATCATTATTGTTTACAGTATCATTAACTCTTTGTCTACAATCTGAGTTTTTTTAGTACAAAATTTCATTCTCAAATTTTTCTGAAAGGAGCACAGAGTTCGATTTCTCCCTCCTAAAATAATCAAGAGAACTATTTAGTAATGTAATGGAGATGTTGAAAAACAATTCTCAAATTTTCCATATTTTTTGAAAGCCTAGAAGAATAAAAAATACTTGGACTGGATAAGAAAGGGTCAAAAACTAAAGGATAAAAATATGATTGCAAACGGAGGATTAATATTGTACCTTATGTTATATATATTATATCGTATAATATGCTTAAATATGTTGCTTTAAGCACTTTGTTCATAGATTAAGATAAAGTATAAGACACTATAGCATTGTTAACTCGAGCGAGCAATAACCAGTCGAAGCGCGCCGAGAAGATTTCTATAGTCATCTCATGACCCACCGGGCTCTCCAGGTCTTTCTCGCAATCGATATAATGGATTGTAATTTAATTACCTTTTAATGGAAGCAACGTATTCTGCAATCGGTAGCGAGAGAAACGCTACAGCTAGGGTCGTACATAATTTTTAAATTTCAGCAAAGTTAAATTGGGGCCAAATAATTGAAATTCCACTCACAATCGCTCCTTATTCTAGCGTACAATATCAAGGGGAAGGAAATTCGAGGCGCACCGGGAATGAAGCGCAAGTAGTAGCGAGACTGGTAACGAATGTAAAGCATAAAAAAACCATGCCTACACACTCGTGCGACTATACGGCTTCAGTAAATAGGAATGTCGTTGAAAAATGAAATGCAATAGATATAAATAGATTCTTAATTTTAACACGCTACAAATATGTCGGAATTGCAAAATGTAACGAGGTGTTATTAACTCGATGTGGATTTGTCTCGTTCTCTTACAAACGAGTCTTCAATCAAGACATATAAATAATATTTAATTTATTGTTCCTATAGAAATATACTGAAATATACATACGTGTGAAATATAAATAAATTATTTATTTTAATAAAATAAATTAAATAAATTAAAATAAATAATATAATCAATAGGTCTGGCGACAATACTTCTCAGTTTCTTTGTAATAATTGGTTTACTTTATCGTGAATGCACACACCTAAAGCACAGGAAAAATCGACTATTAAATATAGTAATGAACAAATTTTTTTTGATAGCATAAATCAGATAAAATAGTTCAGAATAGTTTTTATTCATTGAATCCTAAAGTATTAACGGAAATTTTATAGTAAAATGGTTTTGTTATTGAAATTATATTTATTAGGACGTCGTTTTTGATAGAATATTTGTACTTTATTTTTCATATTACTATTATAACTATATATAGAAAGAACACATTAGAAACATTTATTTTGATTTCCAAATTGTGACAAATTATTGAAATATTATAAACTTCAAGTTTTCTTCAAAGTTTTTGTAAGCGCAATTTACTTTACAATTTTACAATGAAACAGCCACATACATAATAAAATTTATTTACAAGATTTACGATGAGAAATTGTATTTGGATTTTTAAAAAGCAAAGTTTTTTCACAAAATGTTACAACTTCTGTTAGACATGAAAATCAGAGTTAACAGAAAAGCACAAAAGAAGAGAAGAGAAGTTTTATCAATGTTATACTTAATTATATTTAATTATAATAATTCAATTGCATATAATTATAGTATGTTTAATAGGAAACAGAAAAATTATGACGCTGAAACAGTGTCATATTTTGAAGCAAAGAATACAATAATGAATTGAAGCAAAGAATACTTGTAATGAATTACAAGAAATCTTACTCAAGAAAAATTTGTAAGATTTAAGAAATAAATCTTTCAAAAATTAAGTTAATGATGACATCACGAGTGGCACGCGTCAAGGTACCTCATGAACGGCTCTGGGGAGCGAATAAAAGTCGACGCATAAGCGCGTTTTTTCGCAAGGCGAAGAAGGGAAATGAAAAGGTGGAATCTCGCGGGAGCACGTAACCGCGGTAAACGATCAGAACGCGTCAACGAGGATTCCCACAGTCACCCCGCGTGACCCGCGAGTCTTCTAGTTCGCGCAATCGCTACCTTTACCCTCCTCCGTTCTCTCCTGTCTGCACCTTCGACGTTCCCGTTGGCCCGTAATTGACCCGCTCGCTAATTTCCAAATGCTGCGCCGTTACGGACACGACGTTACTAGACGGAGGACGGAGGAGCACGAGAACGCGCGCGACTGGCATTACCACTGGAGGATACCCACTACCCCGCGCCGCCGACGGGAGAGTGTATATCGCAAACGAGTGATTTGCATCAAATTGATCCGTTAAGTCAACAAGACCAGTTATACGCGCGCGCGCGCGCGGTGTATTCCTCAGTTCTCCAGTTCGGTACCACGAGTCCCGCTGTCTCAGCGCGCGCGGCGGCCCGACGTTGACTCGTTGCGCAACCGGGACTGACCCCCAATGGAACGATTTGCTCCGCAATCCTTTCTACCACGAAACTGTGAAAGATGATTGATGTGGGAGCGGTCTCTCGCGATCTATTTCGTTTCTTGTATCGATTCGCGAGCGAGCGAGCGAACTATTCGTGCTCGGCGAATGTGGGACCGGTCCGTATCAAGCAGATTGTTGTACACTAATCTCGGATCGCAATAAAATGCCGCGCGAACCTGAACGATCGATAATTAAACAATACAGAGATGATTCTTTCGTGGTCTTCTCTATCGACTCCCAAGCCTAAAGCGGGATAATTTCAATGAGCGCGGGATTTCAATTCTATAAAATTATCCCCGTGCTTATTCGTGACAAACACGATGACGCGAAGTATGTTTTTCTTTAACTGTTCTCGCGAACGGGACTCATCCAAATTATACCGGTAATTTCGATCCGTTATCGTGCGCGAGGAGAAAGGTCGATCGCGTCTCTCTCATTCGCGCGATCGGCGGTGCACGATCATGATTTTTCTCCCTCTCGAAATCGGAAGCGGCAGTCGCGGGCTCGAACTAATTATGCGTGGAGGAAAAACGAAAGAATATACGCGCGGTTACGACGCTATAAATATAAATCACGAGAGGAGCTCATGGATTTGCTACAGATACCTGCCGGTCGCTCGTACGCACGGAACCGAGCAAAAGGTATTCGCTTTATGGGTGAACGATTATGTATGTAGAATGAATAAATCACGAGTACCGGGTAACGTAGCTACTACGTTTACGCATACCACGCACCTCTCGCATACGAGGAGAAGGAAGAAACGGTGAGAGCCGTTTCTCTCGTCATTTCGCGCCCTGGCATACACACAGGAGAGAAAGACGGTAGATGATCCCGGTCTGAAAAAAATGTTTCAGGAATCCTTTTGGTTCCGGAACGTGCTATGAAGAATTTACCCTCCCTTTCGCCCTGCTTGCCCGTCTCCGCGTCTTCTCCTTCGCGGGAAACTGCGCGCCGTCGCAGGATGTCGTAAAATCCGATGGCTCCTTATTTCCTGCATCGATCATACTTGTCCTGGATTATCCGACTCTATCACGCACACCTTCGCTGCGGTTTGGATTGCGAATATATGTATATATATATATATATATTTGACCCCCTCTCGTACATATATCTCTTGTAATTACTATTCCAGCCGCGGTATATCGGCGAGCACTGCGAAGTCCCTGGGCGAAGTTCGCCCAGAACGGTCGTGAAAAATAAAAAAAAGTATTAGTATCTTCGTGCACGAACTCTACGTGAACTCGCGTGCTTCCGCTTACGAACCGAGCGAAATTTCTCATTATCCAGTCCGCTCTCCGCCGATGGAATCGAAATTTCACAAGAAAATGAAACATAAGAATATAATCACGCTTTTTAGGAATTATTGAGATGAACGCCCTGGTAAATGTCCGATTAAAGAATATTATCGAATAGTTTTATTATATTAGATGATAAATATTTTTATTACATTTTTTTTAAACATTCCCTTGTAATTATTATAATTATGTTTTTATCATCTAGCAGATCATCAGTATACGAATATATTCTTCGCATACTACTTTTAATTTATACATTAATTTATATTCTTTCCGCATGCGATCTTCTTTATTTCTTTTCTCTCGCTTGTAGAATTTTTCGTACTTTTATTAATTAACACTACGTAATTATTTTACACTTTTAATATGTTTCAACATTTCTCATCGTTATAAAAACGAAATTTATCAAATATGATTAGCGAAATGACAAACGCGTACCCGTAAGAAAAATACAATACCTTGAGAGAAAGAGTCGAGCGTTTGCTTGCGCAAAAAGGTTGTAACAAGACATATTGCTTTACTACGGTTTCCGCGGCCTGGCGAGCATTCATCTCGTGCATATTTTATAATTACAACTGCGCGATGTCTACTAACTTTGGCAGTTTTCCAACCCGCGGTAAAAAACGTAAAAGAACATCATTCAGTATCTTTGTGCGCGAATGTCGCCGTCACGATGTATACTCACGTTTGTGAACTTTACGAAGGGTCTGCTATTATCCGGTCGGTTCTACTCGACGAAGAAATTAAGTCTCAAGCGAAGCAAGCCAGCGCAATGAAGTCGTGTGTCTTTAATGATATGCACTTCGCCGTGGAAGACTTGGTCCTTGTAAAATAGCTGCGCTATTGTCTATTAAAGAAGTGACCGGGTCTCACGAATATTTACTCTGCACTCGCCTCATAATTACGATTTCATTGCACCAGTCGTGTTGCCCAATGGACCAGCTTTAACGATCGCGAACATTTCGCGTGTAACGATAGCATATCGTGTATTGCAATAAAAGCGAGAAATACGATAAAATTTCGCTGCAGTGATGGAACAAACCTGTCATTACGAAACTCAATTTAAATTTATTCTTATATTTATTATTTTAAAGGAAAACGAGACTTTTAAAACGATCGAAAAATGAATCTCTAGATTTTAATGACTTTCAATAGAACTATCTTTTAAAAGTATTTTGCTATTTTGTTGAAAAAAATATTTAAAATTGCTGATTGATTTTGACAGCTGAGAAAGGAAACGATCGAATTTTTTATCTATGCATGTTCTCGCTATAAATCTAAAAAAATCATATATTCGTGTTATATTAATAATAATAATAACGTTATTAAGAGGTATGAGATGTTGCATGATGAAGACAAATGTATTAAAGGCAGTATTTTTCAAAAAGCAGTAATGATACTGCTTTGATTCTTGATAATTAATATAACTAAAAATAATACAAAATAACTTAATAAGATCGTAATGTGATTACACAATGAATCGGAAAAGGCCCTAAATGATCCAGCCGGATTTTTAGTACTGAAATAATTCTGGGTGAATTTATATCCAATCCACCCATATTCAATCCCTCAAACTGCGCCCCGAATTTATTTTTAGTTTTAAAACGCAATTCTAATAGAACTAGAGTAGTAATATTACAAATATTAATAAACAATTTAATTATATTGATGCTCATATGCATCTTAAATTGATTTTAATATTCTGCTAAGCATTCTAAAATCTGTAAATATAATTTCATTGCGAAAAATATTTCAACCGAGAATCGAATCCCAAAATGTAATAATAACATTAATGATAATGTTACAGAATATGTGCAAAAATAATATCTGCATAAATAATAAAAAAATCATAGATATTAATATAAATACTAATATATGAATATATAAAAAAGTGTAAAGAATTGTACATAAAATAAGTAATTTATAATCGATTAGAAAATATTAAGAGATTATCAATGAAATTTATGAAATACAGTGCTTAAAAATATAAAAAAAAAGGTATAATTGTATTAGAAATGGTAATCTAGCGGAAAGTAATTGATTTTTACAAACACAGTAGGAAAAACGAACGTCTCTCTCACACATTTATTTAAAATATATTACAGTGGAATATGGAATGGCTGAAAATAGTTCTTCACGTAGTGAAGAAAATAGGATAACAATTCCAATAATTCTTTTATTCTGTTATTAATATTAGGACTTTTAATGTAAGAATTTCCTTTGAATTTTTATATGTTGTATCTGACTATTATTTCGAAAAGCGCTGCATGTAATTTGTGCAGACATACATAGGATGATCCATAATATGTGGAAATAATTTTAAAAATGATTTTAAGACATAAAATATCACAGAAGATTCATATAAATATTTGTTCTACCTTATCTTGTCTGAATTACAGATGATTTTGTGTTTTATTAATTTCCATTATGAACTAGCATAGTTTTCTTCTCTAAACGTTTCCATCTCTAAAGAGATCAATAAAATGCAAAGAATGACGAATGAAGATTCTACGCTGACTCCGTTTGCAACGAGAATTTATTAAACTAAAATATTTATAACTTGGAAATAAAATACAGATAGAACATTTACATGATCTTATATATTATTTTTGTATTTTTTGTGAATTCATTCATTTTTTAAATTATGTCCGTATGCTACAATGTCCGTATGAAACACTCTGTATATTATACCTATATTTTTAAATCTTTATTATGAATATACTGACGCAATGTGTAAAATAAAAACTTTCTTTTATTTTATAAACTGCTCGCTCGATTTATAGAACTTGACCTATAGGATCTACAGAGTAATTTGGTAATTGTTTATTTGAATCTAAGATCAAAAACAAAAAATTCAAAATGGATGATTTAATAAGACGGATAGAATTAAAAAAAATTTGATTTTCATAAAAATTGATTTTTGAGAGTTTTTAATTGCAAAGGACTATCAAGTTTTCAATTTCACTTATTTGAAGTTCATCAATGCTACATAAACAGTTAGTACTGCTTTCTAAACTGACTTTCAAACTCTGATTATAAGCCCTCTGACACTAAATCCTCCTTTATGGAGGTTATTACACTTTTGAAATTCGATATTTTCAGGCTATATTTAAACTCAGAGATACCAAGACTCTTGTAAAATAGAATTTCACGATAATCAGATTATCTTTTTAAAATTTGAATTTTAGAATTCTGAAACTAGAATCGAATTCAGCGATCTCGAAAATTCTTAGAAAGTAAGATCTTCCATAAGTTATTTTACTAGAAAGCTTTTATCCTCGTAGGATTAAACAACGATGTGCAATAATCATTAGCAATATTTACATTTTAAACTATTTAAATATCAATTTTGGGAAGATATTATTATATGTATATATATATATAT
>NW_017259319.1:1005675-1007742 GCF_001594045.1 Atta colombica
AGATTGCTTCGATTGCCTTTTCACACATTTCAACATATTAAATAATGTTATGTCTTTTACGCTTTTTTATATAAACATCTTTTTTTGACAGCATCTGTTTCATAATCATTACGACTGTTATTAGATAAAAAGAGAAGTTCGGCCACGCGCTGAATACGACAAAAGAAAAGAGGGAAATAAAAAGTGCGCGCGTAATATGACTACTTTTAGACATCGCTGTTACTGACTTTTTAACTTCGCGAGTTGTTACCACCCAGCGTACCACGACGGAGAAATTAAGACGCGGAAGAACCGCGTGGCTAAATGAAACCGTGTGTCTTTAACGATATGCGCTTTTCCAGAAAGAAGGTCGCGGATTTCCATCTGTATAAGGAGCGTATTGCGCCATGTGCTGTCCCGTATTATACACTCGCTCGAAGAGTATTCCTGTTTTTAAAACTCTCCGCGCCGTCGCTTTTTAATTACTTTCATAAATTACGATTCTTCGGAATCCTGACGCTACGCGCGTCGCAACTCCATCATGCTTCGTGAACTACTGACGATGCTTCCCTGCATCAACAGATAGAGCGCCGACAAGAAGCACAGATATGATAAGCAATATTTAATAAACTATGTACTCAGACTTTCGCGCATTTCTAGCAAGGTGTTATAAATTAGATTCTCGAAATCAAGTGTCGAAATTAAATGTATATGTCTGATGCATGTCTAATCGGATACATAGTATTAACATAAAGAACAGATAAAAAAATACAACCATAATGTAGAAATTTTAACCATAATTTTGAAATTAGCTTAAAAAAATAATAACAAACAAATCTCTAGACACATATACATCAGTCTATCTATTTAAATATAACATAAACCATTTAAATTAATATACGTAGAATTTGTACACCAAATCTAGCACTGAATTTATTTCTTTTTTAAATTTCAAGACTGGATTCTCTATTTGTATAATAAAAGCTCTGTTTCTACTGGCGGTCGAAAATACATAGAATTAAAATGTGCTGTCTTACAGTCGCTATTATACTGGGCGGTAATAAAAACTCATGGTGAATATGTTCCAGACCGTGCACGTTGCTTTTTAACTTCGGGGAAAGCTCTTCGTTACAACGATGATACAGAATAGAGCTAGGAATAGCAGGATTTCCGTAAATACGCCGGAAAAAAGCAGCCACCGAAATAAAACCACATGTTTGCAGTACCACCGTCATTATCTAAGGTTAGATATATTTTTTGAATTTTATCGCGTGTTTTTCGTATTTTCTCGATATAATAAGATTCAAAACCTAATAATATCGTGCCTAAATTTTTAGATTCTAATAAATAAGGTGAGATTTTGAATACATTTGCTCACTGATTGGATAATCACTATATAAAAAATAATTATTAAAAAATATTTATTATAATTAATATGCTCATTTATGAAGTTATTTAATTATATGTAAAAATATTTTTTTAATTAAAAAAAAAGCAAAAACTCGAGTTTTGCTGAAGTTGATCGGTAATCGATTAGATTCAATCTTTTTATTCAACCTTTGAATAAAATTATGAATAATTACATTAATGTAATTTGAAATATTTAATTGGTTATGATCTTTCTCGACAATTTCAAAGCCAAAATTTAAAAAATCACACGAAAGTTACAAAAGTAGGGCATTTCAAGATGATATCTATAGATCTTCAGGCACCTGCATATCTATTTCTGCAGGTACTTCGAAAAGATCTGTACCATTATTTTCCTTCCGCTTCTCTCTTAGTATGTAGAATGAGGAAAAGCCAACACAAAGAAAGTAATATGCGGATTTCAAAATGAAGTTGTGTGTCTTTAATGATACGTCATGAAAAGTCATGAATTTTTGGCTATGAGAAAAATGTATTGTATACTGTGTATGCGTTCAGTCATACAACCGCAAGAATATTTACTAATTCTTGTTGCGTAGAAAATAAAGATACGGTTAGACGACATTTTCTCAGAAAGAGGAAGGAAAAGAAAGAGAACGAAATAATGAGAGAGAGAGAGAGAGAGAGAGAGAGAGAGAGAGAGAGAGAGAGAGAGAGAGAGAG
>NW_017259319.1:1007842-1012705 GCF_001594045.1 Atta colombica
AATGAAAATAACGTGGAAATAAAGAATGTAAAGAAAAGATAAAGAGAGGCAGAACGCAAGTCGAGCGGGAACACAGAGGAAGTCTAAGAAGAAGAAAAGAGTTAATGGAGAGATAGAGAGCATGAGATGGAGATGGTTCCGAGTTTTCTTCGCAAAGACAGTATCTACCAATTCCCTCGTACTCATCACCCAAGAAAAGAGTATTTAAACGTCAAAGTGCTGACGTCACGACGGTATGGGTTAGGTACACGGGACAAAGCAGAGAAGACATGGATGAGAAGAAAAGGGAGAAGAAAGAGGAAAAGGTGGACGCGGTTCGAGAGTTTGTAACGTGCGACGAAGAGCTGGAAAAAGAGAAGAAAGGAGAGAGTTGCGCAAGGAACGGTAGGGGGATGCTTTAAGACGCTCAATATAAATACTAGAGGGGGTTGAGAAAAAGGGTTGCTTCCCTTCGGGCCGACGACGCCGGCCGGAGCGTGTACGGTCTTCACGGAATGGTGAGGAGGTAAGAGAGGTTCAGCGATGAGGGAGAAAAGCGGGCGCGCGAGAAAACGAGAAGACGAAAGTCCATCGGTGGGAGGTGGAAGGAAAAGCGTGGCGGAAGAAAGATGGGGAGGACGGGGGGGAAGGTTACACGGTGGAAAGGTGGTGGATCGAGGAGGGTCGAGGGTGGATGGGTAGCGGCGTCGAAGGGCTGCCGGGGTGGCGGTACCGGGGGCAACCAGGGGGATAGAGGGAGAATGGTAAGACGCAAGGGGGGCAGGGATGAGAGCCTACGGGGCTGGAAAACTCACCCCTTTTCTTGCTTACCCTCGCTCGCTGTTTAATTGCATCTTACTTTCGAATTTTCCGCGTAGAGCTATCGATCGAGACACGCGAAAGGGGGTTCGTTTGCGTCTTATCTCCGACGGCCCTCGTCGTCTACTCTCCGCTCTTTATCCCCCGTCCCTTCCCCCGTACTTCTTCCCGCCGGTTTTTCTCTTCGTTTCTCTCCTGGTCGGTCTCCTTGCACGACCCTGTCCTTTCTTTCTCTTTCTCTCACATGCGCGTTCTCTCTCTCTCTCTCTCTCTCTCTCTCTCTCTCTCCGCTGTCTCTACCCCCTTCGTCCTCGACTACCTCATCCACCTCACCCACATCAACCCCATTCGCTGAGAGAGTGAGAGCATGAGAGAGCACCCCGTGCTCCGGCCGGGCGCCCACCCCTCGGCGGACTATTTAAAACTACACATAGCCAATGCGTAAGACGACGGACTGGCTCAGGGCCGACGAGTTCGTCGCAAATTTCTTTTCTGATTTCTACATCACAGTACACATTAGCATGATACGTAGATTCGTAAAGCCATTAATATGATGCTCAGTTTTCCAAATATTTATTTTCTAATAATAACTTTTATCCCATATACAATTGAAAATGATATGAAGAAAAATGGTACAAAAAAAAAGAAGAGTGTGATTATTTTTAACTATTTTCCTTGTTATTCTACATTTTTCTAAGCATTTTGTTTCTTGAAAAGAATGTTTCTTCCAAATTTATATACGCAATATAGTTTTATAGTTTATATACGCGTTAGTGTGTATGAGCTTGTGTATGTTATTTATTTTTGTGTGTTACTTATTTTTCGTTAACTCTTAGATTACGATTAATTTGGAAATCAGAAGCGCGGATCAAGACATCGGCCGCAACGATGATTTTATTACACACTTAATTAATTTCATTAAAAATTCAGCTTAATTTTATTCGGTTTAAGACCCGCTATAATATTTACCGGTGACGAAGTAATGAACTTAATCGTATTAATCATCAAGGAAATTTCGTGCTATCTTAAACCGAATGCAAATTATGGTATCGTTCAACGACGTGGATAGCCGATGAATAATTAAACTGATGTAGAATTTACATTTACGAAAATTGCACAGAAACACACATCACTATTGACGCATTCGTGTCTTTTTTTTCTCTTCTTTGCGAAACGACTTTGACGCCTTTCTCAGTCATTAACGAACATAATCACCGTGCATACGAGCGTTCGCCTGCCGTCACGCTCGCGAGCCCAACTAACACTCTTCGTAGAAAGATCGCGATCGGCAATTGTTATCTTTTTTTTTCTTTCTTTTTCTTTCCCTGTCCTTCTTACAACCGACAACTTACATACGGCGAGAAAAAGAATCAGAAAGACTTAAGATGCACTACATCGCGAGGGAGAGATTCACATCCGAGAAATCGTCTCGGAGAACGAGTCTGGGGTTTAACGAGCGGCGAAGGCGCCCGATGTTATTTTCGCCCCTTAGATTTTTAATCAATCCGTCACTGGTAGGGTAGAGACGGGGTGGTTTCTTCCTTAGTTCCCTTCCTCGCTTCGTATTTAAAACCTCGGGGCTGATGAACGCTCCTCATGCCAAGCAGCCTGCTGCCTCCCTCGAATCCCCCCGATCCACCACCCGCCCCATTTCTGCCTTCGGCCGACCCCCTTCCCTACACCACCCCCGCGCTCCTACCAGGGATTTCCATCCCCCGGAAACTCACGCACGCATACGTAGACACCTACACACAGAGACACAAGAGAGAAAAAGAAATAGAAAGAGAAAAAGTGAAAAAGAGAGAGAGGAAGAGAGAGAAAAGATAGGTATCCCTCGATCCACTCGAAAAGCGAAGAAGGATGGAAGTATAAGAGAAGGCGATTTCGTAAGTATGCAACGCATCACGTGCAGGTTTGTCCTGTGCCATTACCTTTTCTTCGTTGTATTATGGCTCGGGTAGAATGGCGTGTTACGGACACTTACGGCGTGGTACACGTGAGCGTTACGTGAGCGTTGGGAGAGGGTGGTAAGAAAAGGGGAGTAAGAGTGATACACGTGTCTTATGCTAGAAATTATATTTTGTTTTAACACGTCGATTTTGATAACTCGCTTTGACGCGCAATCTGCACGATAACTAAAGCAGAAATCTCGCATCAAAAGGAGACATTAAAATAAAAATATACATTATATATTTATTATTGTGTATATTTATTTATTTTATCCATTTATTTTTTATTCGAATCTTTTTTATTCTTTATTGAGTATCGATCATGTTAATGATATATTTTTACAAATTATAATAAGTATTATATATTGATAATTAAAATTTTATTTTTGTGAAGGTAAAGTATTTTTGTGATGATTAATATTTAATGGATTATTTACATTTTGATCAAAGCAAGATATAATGAATGTATTACTCGATATAATCGAAGTGTGAACAATCCGTTAGATATTAATCAATCTTTATCTTTACAAGAATGCAACTTTAATTATTCATGTATTTAATGTTGTTGTTATAATTTGAAAGTATATATCATTAATATGATCGATACACAATATAGATAATCCTAAAAAAGATTATATAAATCCTTTTCAATGTAAATAATTCTAAAAAGGATTAATATAAAAAGATAAATTGTTTCAAATTCAGAAAAATGTTAACCTCATTTATTTTTGCGATTCTACAACAATAATTTATTTCTCGCATAATTTTTCGCCCGTGCGTAACGAATAGCACACCTGTCCTGCACACCTGTTTACGTAATGTTATTAGTTGCGCTTGACAAAAAAAGTGATCAACACGTTTCATATATGGTCGCCGAGAATATTGATAAGAATCAGGAACGCGTTATCAAGGCAATCAGGATGGCGTGGTACACAATGGGGGCGGCATAGATTTTTACCTCATACAATAGGCACACGCGAATGTGACCGCTGACGTTTGCCCGCGTCCCGTGATGCCTCGCGTGTAATTTCATCCCCTTTTCGATTACTCCCACGTAGATTTCGCGACCGGCATTACATACCCAGTGTACATATACACTATTAACCTCGCCGCCGACTTCGATTTCCTAACAAAGCACTTCGCGCGTCTGACTAAAACTTCTTCACCCTCGGAAAAGTGTGGAGGAATTGCGATAAAGTTGATTCGTTTCTATGTATATTTGAAATACCGAGAACGGCCGTACGTCTAAAGCCATGAAAGAAACGAAAAGCGAAAGATCTTAAAAATCCAAGTAAACAGTTTATTAATTATTTTTACAATAGAATAGCAAATATTTATGATCATATAAATAGCAACTTTTTTCATGGTTATTATACATGATTTCTTTTTGTAACAGAATTCGTTTTTTTCATAGAAAAAATTTGAAGACTACTAGATTAGCAAATTTATTTGTTATTAAAAAACGATAACACAAAAAGTTTCGTTATTGCAACAAAAATATCAATTGTAAAAGATTCATTAAGATCAGAGATTGTAGAATAATTAATATCATTATCGTGCGTAACTTTGATTAATAATGATCAATAACAAATAACGATCGTGTTTCTATTGTCAGAGTAAGACGAACGAGAGTGCATCGAAAGATAAGTAAAGACAAGTTTTTGATCTGCAAGAGCAGGCGTATCGCTCATAGACTTATGACGCGAGATTCCTGGATTTCCTTGATACAGACAATAAGGCCGAAGAGATGTGAATTGCTGATGCATGACACAGACCGCAGTCCACATCCGGCATTATCGAGCAGCCTTGATGTCTTGCTCTTCATCTCCGTTCATCTGCTCGCCTCCCGATCATTACATCAACCAAATCTGTCTTCTTTTTTTTTCTGGCCTTTGTTTAACTCTTAAGCATCGTCATCGAACGTTGGTGCTACATTCAAGCTTCGAACAAATGTTACATTCAATTATAAAGTATTATCTCGTCTTAAAATATTTACACATCGTGAATCCCCGGCCAAGATAATATTTTTCGCAATAAAATTATTTACAGGTTTAATGCTTATCATCATCATATTATTTATATCTTCTAAGATGCCTATGAGTACATATATATATAT
>NW_017259319.1:1012722-1020734 GCF_001594045.1 Atta colombica
TATATATATACTGATGTATATACCGATATATATATACTGATATTATTAAATTGCTTGTCAATTTAATTTATAATATTATTCTAATTCTGTTAGAATTATATTTCAAGACAGAAAATGAAATTCGGCTTACAGTTTGTAAGATTAGATATATAGTATATAAATTCATACGGAATTATTTATCAATTCTAAGCAGAATCGTAAGACTTGTAACGTATTTTTGTAAAACTTGTAAGAACTTATGATTCATATTCTAATTTTATGCGTATGTATCGTAAGACGTATGATTATTCGCAAATATTTAAGATTTCTTGTAAATTTTATGACTAATAGGAATCTGTAAAAATATTATATAAAGGTATAAACATTTAAAAGTCTTACAAGAATACATGTTACGATTCTACTTAGAATTTAAACATTAAGATCCAATTTGTTCTTTTAGGGCCTTTATTTCTTATTTGTGTGTATACAAATACATTATAATATGATATTTTTATAACAGATATTAATAAATAATTTCTTAAAAAAATGTAAACATTTAATTTTAATAGACATTTCTAATGTTTGATACATTTATAAGGAATTGCATAAATGTGACAAAGAACTGCGTTATTCTCAGCAGGTTTTGTTTTATGTGAGGTCATTGCGACAGATTTGCTATAAACGTAAGAGGGTGGGTCGCGGTATGATGGGAAGAAGGAAGGAAGGAGAAAATAGGTGCAGTTTATGGGCGTTCGACGAACGACAAGCTTGAGTAGCGACGGCGCTCATGTAATTCGTTGCCCACAAGACGCAAAGAAAAGTGTCACGATGAGAAAGTTGCCTTTTCCTAAAAACACTTGAAAACTTGGATACCGGCGCGGGCCGAAGGGTACACTTTAAGTCCTCGTACGAAGTTCGAGAAGCTGTCCGGGCAAATAGTAAATAACAAATAAAATCAACGGGACGTCAGCAGGAGTCGGAAGCGGAAAACATCACTGTCTGCTTTTTTGTTGATCCCATAAACGTTGAACACCATGTAATGCCGTGTACGAAACAAATGGTGAGACGAGAATATGCGCACGGCGTGCATACGCGAGACATAGCGGAGTTAGAATCGAGTTAGAAAGATCTTCGATACCGAGGAGAGCATACCCTTGCGAGATAACGTACCATAAACGCGATGAAGGAAAGAAAGAAGGAACGGAGATTTATGTCATACTCGAGTGGTTAGTTGTAGCCGAACGCTCGACGCGCTTTATCGCGCTCTACTGGGCACCGCTGGGTTCCACTTCTCTGGAACAAGGAGAGTCTCCGGTTAAATCTAAAAGCGAGGTAGCGCTGCTTCTAATGGCAGCAGCAAATCGCTGCCATCCGTTGATATCGTATATATATAGATATATATATATATATATAATATATATTAACGCATTTGTCACAATATAATCCTTGATTTCCATATACACGTTGAGATGCGTTGATACGGACATCTCACTTTTCGTGTACTAAATCGCTTATTATACTGCATATTAACATGTGTATTTTGTGTCATAGTCAAGATGTTAACTCAATGAATGTATACACTTTATGTAGTCTACTGTAATCAGTATATACTTTTACTATACATAAATGTACATCAACTAATAAATGTATATATTATATTATTATAGTTAACATTTGTGACATATGCATAATATATTAAACATTCTCCAGATTATCACTGATATTATATATTTCCATAAACATAATAGGTATGAATTGTACATTTCCTGATTTTAGTTTTTTTTTAGAAAAAATTAAATACATATCAGCATTTTACCAGATAAAGAAGACATCTATATGATTGATGTCTATATGATTTTTTTTTTACAAAAATGTCTCTTAAAACTTTTTATGTTCTGTTTTTGAACATTATTATTTGGATTTTTTCTCGATATTTTAAAAAGAGAGAAAGAGAAAGAAACCAAGAGAAAGAGATAATATATTATATATATTTCAAGTCTCACTCTTTCTAGATTGAGTGTGACAACTTCAGGAATGTGCAGTCTATTCTTATTATCTGTATGATTATTTTCCAAAAATAAAATAAATTTGAATTAATTAGATATGTGTTTTCCAAAAATAAAGTGAATTTGAATTAATTAGGTATGTGAAGCGATTTATAATCATGACGAATATAAAATAGAATATTTGTACTATTTATGAAAGAGAAAGAGATATTAAGACATATATAGTGCGATTCGGTATTCTTGACGAAATTTTAGTCCTAAGGGCAAGTAAACTTATTCTTCTAAAATATCTATCTATAGATAGACTGATTTGGATTTGGACTTCTTTACACTTTGCAGTAGACGTACGCAGAATTAGATCGCGAAAATACGGAAGCGTAAAATACGCATATTAAATAAAGTCGCAAAACGGTCCTGCCTGAAGGAGCGAATTGCGCTGGAACCAAGCGACAAGCATATTTCCGTATCAGCAAATCTAATAACGCGCCACTGCAGCGGTATGGATAAGATAAGGCGAAAATATCGATTAGGAATAAGACTTAACTCAATAAACTCTGTACAATAATTTCTCGATGAATACTTAACGAAGTGGCTCAACATTCCGCGCTATTTTCCTATCCTTGACAGTTCAAAACTCAAAATCATTCGAGACTCCGACTTTTTCGCTGCATTTCGCTGCATCATTGTGTGTGTCATGCGTGCATTCTTTAAATAGTTTTCCGATATTCGGTACGGATCATAACTCGTAGATGTTAGTCACGCAATCGTACTTGAAATAACGTGACGATAAAAAATATTTTTTATGACAGAAATGTATATGATGTATTTTCAGAAATGTATATGATGTCAAATAATTATCTTAGAAATGTTTGCTAAGACGAGATAGTGAAAGTAGAAAAAAGTGATAGTAATTAGATAGGCACCTTTTAGAATTCTCCTAAAATATTTATTGATACAAACAATTAATTTCAAATTTAAATAAGGACAACTGAAAAATAAAAAGTCATTTAGATCTAATATTTGTGAATAAAAAAATGTGTTATCTAATTTACAAAACTTATAAACAATAAACAATTCAGTATCGTATACTCACATACATGTACATTTGATAAAAGATGCAGTGATATATGCAAATTGATAAGTAAAGTAATGTAAAAATCCAATGTAATCGAACGTGCGGAAAACAGCTGTAGGTCCTATGAAAGGCTTAGTCCAAATTCGCGCGATCATCCGAGGGAAATGAAATAGTATCCTTCGCGCTAGAGAATCCATCGTTGCCTCATTTGCGTCCTGTATCGGTAGCCTCATATTATAACGCCCTATGTATAATAACCATGTACAGCGCTGGGCACCGTAATCATCTCCTCGACGACTGCTATTAGCGGACAACCCTACTATAGAGCGGGATCGCGCAAAACAATACGGCGGGCCGGGATTTTGACAATGCGGATCCACGGATTCGCGAATTCGGAAGCGTTGACCTGGGGGCCCCGTAGAGCCTGGCAGCTTTCCGGGTGATCACCCGGTATGGACACACTTACGAGCATCCACACTTGCTCCCGGGGCGAGAGGCGAGTTCGTATGAGAATACACCACGATACATTCGAGAGTGTGGTGAGTGCGCGAACGGGTGGAGAAGCGAGCAGAGAGGGAAGAGAGTGTCGGAGGGAAAGATAGAGGGTAAGAGGGAGAAAGAGAGAGAGAGAGAGAGAGAGAGAGAGAGAGAGAGAGAGAGAGAGAGAGAAAGGGAGAGAAAGGGGTGTGCGCGATGGGATGGATGCTGCACAGTACGCGGACGGTCTTAGCGGTATCTTGGCTCCCTCGCTGTCCTGGGGGCGAGCGGCTAAATACCTCAGGATTGTTACTATTGCCACCCCTTTGCGCCCTCCTCCTCCTCCTTCACCAGACCAGCAGCCACCCACTCCGGCTCCTTTTGATAGGGTGGAATGGGTTAATGCTATTGATTCACGTGCACAAGGTGCTTGGGCAGAGGCAGCAGCGACGACCGCCACTGTTTGACAGTAACGGATCTCCTTCCCCTTTACCAGAGATACCTACACGGATGCGGCTATCGACTCTGTCGTCTTTCTTCCCGGATCGACAAAAAAAATTTCAATTTGAAACTATCATGCTCCTTAAAGATATTCGAGAAGTCTAAAATCTTAATCTTGTGATATTGATCTAAACATTAAAATATAATAATAATAACTTTTTAAAGACGAGAGATTAAAAAAGATTTATAACTTCAAAATATTTTATTTCAGAGATGACAACATGCGGTATTCATTTCAAATTCAAACATATGCCATGCATATATGTATTTTTATGATTAAAATTAAATTGTTTCATGTTTCGATAAATTTTAGCTAGTTCTCTTGCTCTCGCTCGTTTTTTCTCCCTCCCTCCCTCCCTCTCTCTCTCTCTCTCTCTCTCTCTCTTTCCTCCCTCTTTTGCTCTTTTTTGTCCATTAAATAAATTATCACATAAGTTTATCCGAAAGTGACACAATCGCAAAAAACACTTTAAATAAATTAAAGAAATAAATTATACATATTATATAAATTGTATTACATTTAATAAGTCTTATTTATGACTGTATTATAATTTAATCTATGTTTAACATTTATATTTCTCAATCTAAAAAATATTTAAAATAATATCTAAAAACAATTATATTAATTTAATATCTATAGTGAAAATCCATATAAAAATTTTTAATCCAATTGCATCATAAATAATTTTAAAATTTCACAAGATTTTAAGTGATAACATAGAATTTTGTAACATTTATAACAAGGTATATGTGGAACTGTAATTTATACTATTACGTAAGATCTGTTTTTTATTCTTGCATTATGTGAACTGATGCAATAAGTTGAAGTTAAACAAACGTATATTTATTTCACTTGTTTCACAATGTGCACTAGTTTATAGAAAGTGCAGGAATAAAAAACAGACCTATAGTCAGACATGATCAAAGTCTGTTCGTTAATTTGAAAGTAAGTAATGTACAACGGGAACAGTAAACGATTATTACATTAATTTTTAGCTATTCTCGTGGATTTTTCGTCATACAAACACGTCATCAATTAACCCGATAGTTAAAAAGACCTTAATTCTTCAAATAGTTGTTTTTATTGTACCTTTATCATTTTATTTTAAGAATCGGGAATTAAATATACTTGCATACACATTATTACCATCGTGCCTGTGAAACGGTTAAAGGTTAAATATATCAGTATCACCGAACACTTCCAAACTCTGATTTACACCCTCTTCTATTACTCTTCAGCTCACCGGTTGCTTGCTCTCGAAATATTACACAGCGGAATATTCGATAATTTTCTGATGAATTTCGTGAAATCGATCGCATTATGATAATCTGAAAAATTAAGAATAATTCTATAGTATTAAATTTTATAATATAGTTCGCATTAGTACAGCCTACGACAAAAAAATAGGCACGTTCGTTTCACGAATAACGATCAATGTATTAACTAAAAACCCGTTTTCCTTTGTTGTATTTTTACGCAATCGATGGCAGCCTCAGTAAAAATATCTACACGCGATGTCGGAATAAGCGTACGGGACGGAAAGAATGTCTATATAGTCAGCAAACTTTGCGGTTTCGCAAAGCACGCGGTATTGGAGATAATAGCGTAAAGACATAATAACGAACAGAGATGCTATAAGAAAATTATACACAGAATTTCGGAATCTGATAATTTTATCTGAAACTTGTGATATATGCCGCATGATGTATTAATCAATCGTTAAATATGCATACGTCTCACATACTTTTCGCATAATCAACGATCTATTTACAATTAAATGTGAGATAGTTTACAATTCAGACATACAGTTAACATGAAATAATAAATTATAAAGCTTTTAAATATAAATAGAACAAATAAACTTATTCTCATATCTAAACTTCTTCATCGGTAGTAAAAATAATATTTTATATACAAATATGCAAGAGAATTATTTTTGTTAATATAAGTACATACAAAAGTTGCTTCAATTAAATTGATTTTAACATAAAAGAAATATATAGTCGTTGATGACCTGTATATCTGCGTCCGCGTTTAATAATTTCTTAAAGACAGTTATATGGCAAATAATATAATCCTAAGGTTTTTCTTTCTTTCTTGAAATGAATGCTCGACGGACTCTCAACGAAGTTAACCCATCAGCATACAGCAGCACGAACCGATTCTTTTCTCTACCGATCTTTCTCTCTATCGTGCCACGAGGCACGCGCGCATCACTCAATTACAATAATGAGATATCGGTGCGCTCGCGACCGCCCATGAAAAATGGAAGGACGGATCGGTTCTTGTGGATGCCGGACGATGCACCGTCGCGCTGTTGCAAGGCGTCATACAATACCCGAAAACGAGAAGGAGCGAGAGGCGGTTGGGAGGCGGTTAGCGATCAGCGCCCGCAAAGAGAAAGCGCGAGCGACCATGATGAGATACGAGAGATAGAGAAAGAGGACTCGGAGGAGGGAGGTCTACATTATCGTGACGTGTAATACAATATGCAGATAGATATTTGCAACTCGCGCAACCGAGAGTGAGAGAGTGTGCCAGCCCAGCCAGCGCTGCCCCGTGCCGCTCTCTCGGAAGTGCGATTGGAGGGAAGGAAGATGCTTCTCTTCTCTCAACTCGCCCTCCTCGTCTCACCCTCTGCGGCCGGACACGAAGAGCGCGCGGCAGAAGCGCGTGCGGGAACAGGAGAACGCGATAAAGGCAGGAAAGGGAGAAAGGAAGATGGAGGAGGACGGCGTAGACGGGGAGGGGGGTAAGAAACTGTGAAATATCGATTAAGTTTGCCAGTAAGACAAGGAACGTCCGCGAGGCGAAGCCAGGGCAGGCAGGCAGGCAGGCAGGCAAGCAAGCAGGCAGGCTGGCAGGGGGCCGTGGAGTTGGCTGGCGAGGCGAGAGGGACCGGGAGGCGAGAGGGTGTGCAGGAAGAAGGACGAGAGCAGCGGCGGTGGGTGGTCAGGGAGAGGGGAAGGTGATATGAGCATTGTATCGGGGAATTAACGGTACTCCCCCCTCGCGCGCGCTCCCTCGCCTTGTACACCAACCCAACACCACCCCTCAACTACCACCGGCCTCCTTCACCTCTTCGTCCTTCTCGTTCTGCGCTTTCTCTCTCTCTCTCTCTCTCTCTCTCTCTCTCTCTCTTTCTCCATCTTATTCTCTCTCCCTCTATTCCTTCCTTCTCATCTTCCTCCTTACCCCTCCTTTACCGCGACTCCCTCGAATCCCTTGCCATCTTTCCAACTCCATCCCTCTCTGTCTCTCTATTATATGTACGCGCGCATGTATATCTGCACGTCTTTCTGTCTCGCGCCCTTCACCCCTCGTCCCTTGCCCACCGCTCTGGCCCGCCGTCTTACGACTCTCACCCCGCTCACGACCACCTTCGTATTCGCCTGCCCAGCACACGTCCCAGATCGGCTCCCGAGCAACCCTCTATCCGGTACCGGTGTGTACAGCCGCGGGGTGAGGAGCCGCTATTGCCCGGATAGAGGGATGCAACGGCTTGAGGATGCGCGCATACACACCTAAGTCCGTTTCAACCTCTCCCCTGTACCACCACCCACCCCTCCTTCACCTTACTATGTTCTCCGTCACTATGCGCTCTTTCGTCCACCGTGGACACGTCCTTCCATCATTTGGGCGAACGAAGTAGTGGTCAAGCGCTTCTCGTGTCCGCCGTTGAATTCATTGCCGTAACATTGTGTGTGTCGCGATACCATAAATGAAATCTATCTCAGAGAATCTATCTCGACGGTGAAGCAAAGAGTCGAGGACCATCGTATAATCGTGTTTAATAACATTTAGTACAAGATTATTAAAAAATAAAATATTTCGTGATATAAAATTTTTCGAAATCGTGCATATACGAAATTGAGTCATATATCTGAAGATACAATCTTAAATAATATTACAAATAAATTTTTCATGCATAATCAGCATCATGATAACTAAAATGAAAATTATCATATTTCAT
>NW_017259319.1:1020834-1033408 GCF_001594045.1 Atta colombica
ATTTAATTTATAAATTAAGGTATCTTAATACATTTTCTGAAAAATTTTCATTACGTAAATATAAAATTAGTGTTCGTATAAATTCTGACCACGAGAGATAATAATCACCGAACAAGAAAAAGGACGAGTAAATTAATTAATAAGATTTAGAGACGCGAATAACGGACTAGGTGGCAATAGCCGCAGATTCAATTATTACTGATTTACCTCCAGTTTGGCCTATATAATTATTCGCGGTTGTTTCCATTAGCAGCTGTGAGATTTACGAGATTTCACTGTTGGAAAGAAAGCATTACACCATTAGGAATTCAATTAATGCACCTCGCTCATTCGGTACAGCGGATACGTGCGCATTTATCCTCCAAGGCCGAATATTATATATAATCTGATTAGCAAAGACTTAGGTTCGCACGGCTATTTGCTGCACGCGCTGTCACAGACATATACTATTCTCCGTGACTCACGTAAGACTCAATTTTGTGCGCGGTCCCCTGAACGAATACCGTGGGCGGACGTGACGTAATGTAATATGAATAAATCAAATTTATCTAACCTATTTTGGTTAATTTGATTCATTTATATATTATCGATTTTATTCTAATAACGTAAATAAAACATTATAAATAAATGAAATATATTAGATAGTTTGTTAAATGAGAACATTATGAGACACATACATTTTCCTTAAGAACTATTCAATTTTGCTTTAATAATTTCTTTTGTTATTCGATCTTGCAAAATAATCAGAAGGAACATTTTTAATAAATCAATAAGCAATGATTAGAAATGTACTCATTGATAGTAGAATCTTTGATAGCGATGCAAGTATGTACTTTGCAAATCCTCGATTCTGAGATCATCTCACTTTCGACGTCCCTTAACGACATACATCATACGACATAGTCTAAACGCGGGTGTGCGGAATCTGTTCTGACAGCGGGGTTCAGAAATCGGCGATAAAATTGATGTAAACAGCCACTTGGCACGCTCTTCGCGCCGATGGTTGCTCCCAGGAGGGCTTCTTCTGGCGTCTCCATCTCTTTCTTATTCTTCTCACCATCACATGCCTTTCTCTTACTTTCTCTCCCTTTCTTTCTCTCTCTCTCCCCCATGTAAGCTACATGGTACGATGCTACCCTTTTGTGAAGAGAAGAGAGCGCGGATACGAATACGTAAGAACCGATGGTGCCGCACGAAGGCGACGAGAGGCAACGGCGGGCGGCTATTGCATGAAGGTAACGGGGGTGGACGGGCGGGAGGGAGATAGGTTAAGAGAGAACCGAGAGAAGCGCAAGGGGCAGCCATAAACAGCTTGTTGCTTCCGCGAAACTGCCAAGGCTCCTACGGTGTGGCTCGAATGCACGCGGACTCCGGTCTCGATTATACCACCTATCCAACAGAATAGCTCAGCTAGACGTAGGAATAGGTATGCGTAGAATGTGAAAGATTATCTCGTGAGAGTGAGAACCCTGCTGGAAGTAGGCCCCAGACTATCTGTGGCTTAAGAGATAACCGACTTACTACTGTAAGATCGTTTTATTCTTAATCATTTTGTTTTTATTGTTAACACAATCTTTAGAGTCCAACCGAAACAAACACTCATTACGTATTAATTTCGAGTGAAACTATATAGCTCTTCTTCATAAATGTTAATTTTATTATGTGTAATTTTATTGTGTAATATTATTATTTCAATAATTAAATTATGATATTTATGAAGAAGAAGTACAATACTTACATTCTTTGGCCAAAATTGACATATAACCGAAATTTCGGTTTTTGATTTTCGGTCGAAATTTAATTAGTATTTCAATAAATTATGATATTTATGAAGAAGAAATATATGATATATGTCTATACATGTGGTCTTTATAAGGTCTTTATAAGGTCTCTATGTTTAATTTTGGTTTCGATTTTAGTTGAAATTGACATGTAACCGAGTGTTTCGATTCAGTTTCAGCAAAAAAGAGTTTCGGTCGAACTCTAACGATTTTCTATTATCGCTGCCCGATCAATGATCGTAAGTGTCAGAAATCAATACAATTAAATTTTAATTAGTCATGAAGGTTCGCGTCACGTTTGTCAAGTAGAATAATATAGATAAGAAACTTTGCAGCAACGTTCTACATTACATTACAAATAACGGATTATATTGTATTTTACCGACAATCTACCAAATGATTATAAGTCAATAAAATTTTTATTTGTAAAATAGAGCGATAGAAAGATATATTTTTGCAAATATAATGATTCCTTACTATGATTTTTTTATGTGCAATGATCTTTTATAATTTTTTGTGGTGCAATCACTTTTATTACGTTGAGTGAACTCACAAAGTGTTTATAATTATTAAAATAATGTTATAGTAGTCATATAACAATGCAGGAAATTAAAACTCAAGTAAATGAGAAGATTAAAGGAATGAAATTGAAATGTCAATGTTAATTACCAAACATAAAACATGCGAAACTGATATAAGTCGTAGATCAAAAATCTATTGCACGAAACAAATCTTTGTCAATCAACGCAGTGTCACCGGAAACTGTAATTATTGCATAATTGTTGCCTTTAACAATGTGCATGACGTAAACAAGAGCACCATTTTCCAAAGCCGGCACTCCGTGATAGTTTTACGTTGTAGAACCCACGACGGCGGTCGATGGAACGTATACGTAATTACCGAGCGTGTGCCGTGGCGTACCAGGTACACGAGAAACTAATAGTCGCCGAGTCGTAACAACTGTCATTAACAGTCATTAACAACGCATCGCTACCTTAAAAAATCAGCGAAAATGAAAGGAGAGAGAAGAAGAGGGAAAGAAATGGGAGCGCGATATTTAATCAGCGAGAGAAATCAGTATTGTGATGATCACAGCTATGTTTCGCACTAATATCTCTATTTTGCAATAATTATCACATATATCGCATCATCAAGAGAAATAATTACGATTACATATTGATTATTTTTCTATGATAAGAATACAAAAAAGAATAGTAGAAAATGATGTGCTTAGAATAAGGGAAAGGAAAATACTGTTCGTAATATTTAAATATCGATATATTTCTTTACTAATTTTATATATATTAATTTAAAATTAATCACTATAATTTTTATTTATATAATTTATTATTATTTATAAATAATATTACTAGTAATTTAATTATTACTAGTAATTTAATTATGCGGAAACACAGACATGTTTTAAGTTAAGTTGTCAAGAATGTATGAAGAATAGTATTTCAATCGATATATAGAATTACGATAGTTAAACGTTTTACATAATAAAAATCATACCGCTAATTATATCTACAACTGATAAGACAACGGTTTCGGATTTATTTATCAAGTTCTTATAATTTGTTAATTAAATTTTTAACTTTTTTAGTTCAGTTTAATTTGATGTATTGGACAACGTGTGTGACATTTTGATCCTTTGTCAAAAAATCTGACTATTTCTTTCAAACGTTTGAACTTTGCCTAATAAGCCATTGCCTAATATTCAAACGCGATATTATGTCAGACATATTTTTGTCATAATTTCAAATATAAAGTGCGACTTTTTCCTATAATAATGAAATTTATTCTTTCTCTTCTCGTTTTCTTTCTCTTCTTGTCTTCTAATAAATAATAAAATTGATTTACATTCTTATCTTTTGGATTTTTAGAATTTCTTTTTTTAAAAATCTTATTTAGATTATTGTATTTTAATGAAAATATTTTCGGATTATAATTTCCTGGAGATGCGATTTGCAGCATAACTTTTCATTAAAATGAAATCTGTAAAAAGATCGAAGTAAAAGAGAGATCATTTACAAGTAAAATGAAAAGGATAACAATTTCCTTGCAAAACTGGTGCGCACAATCATTTACTGGATTCAGCTAATTTGACAGAAAGGATAAAACGGTACAATGCGCTGCCGGAAGAAGGTCGGTCAAGTACCGAGACCTTAAACCCTTGAATCTTGGCACGAATCTTCGTAGTCAAGATTGCCTGTATATAAAGGCGTGATGCCTGTAACATCGAGTAAAGGGAGAGTAAACAGCAGTCGTCGACATTGGATCCAACAAACTTTCGTTGCGAGGTAAAAGATTTGAAAAAGATTTTCGCGCAAAATATCGATGGATTGTTTCTCAGTCTATCTATCATATCATTCGCGGATGATGTTTCTCATATAAGAATGAGAACTCCCGGCGAAATAATATAATCGACACGCCGCGCCACGATTATGCGGCTGGTGATTATTGCGAATTCTCTCCGCCGGAGGATTCTCCTGGTTTCGAGTCTTCGGGAACACAGAGAGAATTGGTTCGCGAGACGCGATGGGGGGGGGGGGAGAAAGAGAGATGAGGGGGAGATTCGCGCAACATCGGATTACGGGAAGGCATGTAATCGGCCGCAGGCCTAGCCGCCTAGTCGGAACGGACGAACTTCTCCGCGAGAAGGAACCGCGAGGAGGAGTGCGAGGAGCCGGTCAGGAAGCATGGGTTGTGCGAGGGGGTGGTTAAGGAGAGCGGGTGGACGCTCAAGAGAGGTTTGGTAACGCGGGTCGAGTACGAGAGCTCCGCAGGCAGAGAAGAAGAGGGAGGCGGGGGTGAGCGCGCGCCAAGGGTTCTGAGATACTAACCCTTGGCCAAGCCGCACCCCGAGGTCCAGAATAATCTACAATCCATATCAGTCTTAGGTAGTCCACCCTGCCGTCCTAACCTCCCCCTTCCTGTCCCTCCTCACGTCCCGTCCCACCGTCCTGCAACCACCTTTAGCAATGAGAGAGCGTCTCGTCCCTCGTCTCTCACCACCACGGCTCCGTTCGCGCGTCCTTTTCTCTCTCACCATTCTCCGTACAGCATCTCCCTCCATCCCTTCGAGTATTCCCGTTCTCCCCCTCCCCCTCCCTCCCGCTTTTGCCTTCAGTTGCTCTCTCCGTCTTAGCCGCAACCCTTGCCGGGACCAGCCGGCTAGTCAATACCCCACACGTTCCGTCCTTATACGTGCTGGTGTCGGCTCCTTCTATGTATGGACCCTAAACCATCTCCCTATCCAGTCCACCGCCGGGCTGGTTCCTTAACGATGGAACTATACGCGTCTCCCGTCGACTCCCTTCTATCCCCGCACACCCGCCGCCGCGGATCGCCGTCGTACGATAAATTCGCTTGGCAACCTGGCGGTCTGCTGACGCGAGTCATTGGATACACGACGATACATATCTACATTGGCGAATCACAAGGTGACGGACGAGGTGCGAGAGTCAATATCCGAAAATGTTGTTGGTCGATGGAAGCGCGAACTTCCGCGACATTGCGAGACGCGAAAATGAAATTTGAGATGAATTCTTTCGAAAAACGAGTTCTATATTATGTTCGCTATTCTTTTTTATTAGGTATAGTTGTACGTTCTACTTCACGTTCACAACACTCGCAAATATTATTTGATTCTTGTTTAACTTTTTTAATAATTAGCAGGAACGAAATGATGCTCGCAAAACGCTAAGTGAAACGTATTCATCATGGGATGTTTCTTTATTTCATATTTTGAATTTATATCGTGATTGTTATGATAGGGGAGAGGATTAGAGAAATATCAATATTGAGAAGATTCCTTGCTTTTTAGCCATTTCAATCGTAGCTTCTCGTACTTTAGAAAAACACATTAGAGCATATAAACGCGCTTCTGAGGAGCGAAAATAAATTTGCATGGACGATCTATTTTGACCGGCAGAATCCATCGGTGAGAGGTATATATAGAACGAGGTGTCTATTCCGAGGTAATGCGGAACGCCCGAAGTCACGAATGTACATACAGGAATATCGCGGAGGAGTCGGTCTAGAAATGGACGATTAGGTTATCCGAGTTAAACGGGCAAACGACTGTCCTGCATTATTAAAGAGCTTTCGGTGGAAGGCAGCGAAGACGCGAGAGAGAGAGAGAGAGAGAGAGAGAGAGAGAGAGAGAGAGAGAGAGAGAGAGAGAGAGAGAACGAGCGGTGGATCTAGCATGGAGAGCTGAGTAGACGAGGTATTTATTATGGCACCACTTCCTGGCACAGCTATTTCAGTCTTCATTCATACTTAGAGGCAACGACGGGGATTCAGCTCGCTCGCGCGAGGCGCTACATAGGAATAGTTAGACTCATTCAGGTCTTCGATGCTCGGGGTTGCTCGAAGAGGGTTCATTCAGTCTATATATGTTCGAATGCGTCTTTCGTCGAATCTGACCATACGAAAAAGTGAGTTAGCCTTTAATTGGTGATGCAAAATCGATATTTTTTTGAATTTATATCTAATTCAACAACAAAGCACCTTGTATTATTCGTTTAATTTCGATAAAAATGAATAAATACTCGTTTTTATGTGTTACGTACAATACATTTCAAGTATTTCTAACGATCCATTCAAATTTTTGTGTTAATTGAATACAAGATGAATATGTTAGAAAGTAAAAAATATCTCTATAAATAAATTAACATAAAGAATATGTACTGATACAATTTGCAAGTTGTGATAGCATACTTTTTTCAATAAAATTAAAGTTTATAGTATGTTAAATTAACATGTATTTTATTCATTTGTCTTTTAATATTTTAAAATATATTATTTTATGTTATTTATTTATTTACTTATAAATTATGTTATTTTCACATTAAAAATGTTGAATATTTAACACTTAATATTAAACTAATATAATAACATTATATTAAATTAACACTTGAATATGTTAAAAATTCAACATATTTTAATAAATTTGAGTCGGATCGGTTTTAACACAAATACAAAAAGGTTCTTTATTGTGTATATTTTTATATAAAATATCTTCAGATTCGTTCAGAATTTAGTCAGATATGAATGATGATGTTTAAAAAAATTATAACACTAATTGCAAACGCAACATGTGTTGACTTTGATTTGAGTAACAATTAAAATTATTTATTAAATAATTGATTTCTCGAGATTAGCACTGATTACTAGCATATTTATATATAAGAAAGATAAAAGACAGAAGCTGGATTGCTATAAAAGTTAATATCAGAGTTGTGAAAATCAATAACGGGAGACAGAGATCGGCACGAGAGTAACTGCAAGTTGTAGACCGCAAACTTGCACGATACCATTGACTAACTCTTTGATTGCCTCTTATAATCCAGCTTATTATCCGGAAAACTGTTCCTAATCTTGATAATTCTAACCTCGACAATTCTCTTTTTCACTTTAATCAATTCTTCTCTAGCCAGAATATAGTATTAAATATAGTATTGTATGATATAATTATGGAATTCTATTCTATATATAAACTCATCAATTCCCGAGAAAATTCATAATGATAATGATCAAACATTACCTGTATATGTACCAAGCAAGAATTTTTCTCCGAGAAAGGATTATATGACTCTTTCAACAAAAAAGAATGAACGCGTAACTGTTAATTTATTTTATTTTATACTTTTAACACATTTATTGTTATTTGATTAGTATGATGATATATGCACTTGTTTGAATTTTGTTTTTGTGGTAAGTTTATTAGTTTAAATATATTTGTAGTTTTATATTATCTACCAACTTCCACTGGATAACTTTTAAATTATTATTTTATTTATTATTTGACTGTGAAGAAAATTCTATGAATTGATACTATCCTTTCATTATTTTATAATAAGATTTACTTTAATTTTTTATCTACACTCGATAGCTGCTATTGGTCCTCTTTTTCTATTGTAACATTATTCTTGTATTGTAACATTAATCTTGTATATTATAACAAAGTAAAACTTAATACTAATGTATAATTATTTAATTCAATCTGTTAACACATTTCATACTAATTTGAAGTGATTTGATCATCACGCTGTGTGAGACACATAGATTTTTATTTGCGTTTGTTATATTTGTTAAAAAATATATATCTTATAACAGTTAAAAAAATACAAACATTATCACTAGTACAAAATCTAAGGTACCAAAATTGCAGTATATGCACAATATAAAAAATTATTTTATAATTATGTTTCTTTTTATAATAAAAATATCAAATATTCTGAATAGAAAGTCTAGTGTGGATCATCGATGCAATCATGGTATGGAACATGTTACTAAATCGTTATTGAAAGAAAAAAACCTATGTTGTATTTCTCCGTGATCTGTTATAGAAAGACAATACAGAAAAGTCCCGAGTTTCTCACATATACGAGAGCAACTTGAAAAGTTTCTTAAGTCTAAAAGAAAACAACATTTTTTCGAAAAACTTTTATTTTATTTTTCAATATAATCCCCTTTTAAGTTCTCCCTTTTTAAGTTAATACACTTAATCCAGAAGTGCTCCAATTTTTTTAAGCCGCCCAAAAAAAAAGTACAATGATTGAAACTCTGCAAAATAATTTGTGGTGGCAATGACTTCCTCATTCGAGGTGAATTTCTTTCCTCCGAGCCAAATTTTCAGATTTTCAGATTTGGGAACAAAAATAAATTGCATGGGGTCAAATCTGAAGAGTACGGTGAGTGGGACAGCAATTCGTACTGTTCGATCAATTGCGAATAAATGCACGAAACTCTTTTTATCCATTGTTAAAAAATGTTTGATTTGTTTGATAACTCGTAATTAAATGACTAATGGACGCAATTGCCTGAAAATTTGACAACAACCATAAAAGATAATGTACCTATCGGCCATGTTGTATCCTTTTTTGAGATATGCGCGCCATTCTGTGTAACTTAAAATCTTTCCCCTTGTATATATGAAAATTTCTTCTAATAAGTCGCTTTATTTTTGGGCGAATTGTTTTGATTTGTTAGAACTTCTTTTCTTTGAAAGTACAAAAAAGGAATATGATAAAAATGCATAGGATACAGTTAACGCAGGAGAGCCTTGAAGATATTCTTAAGAATCGCTTCTGTCCTATTTATTCCTTCCTTCCTTCCTCTTTATCTTTTTCATCATCCATCTTTTCTCGTTATTCTTTGTCGGTCTTTTGTTTAGCTTACTGAAACGATGAGCACTTGGCGTTCGGTTATCGGTAAGGAACGTTACGAACACTAATGACTCGAGCGATTGGACCTTCAGAGAAATGTAGAGAAACGTTGTCTTGTCTTCTCAGAATTCTGCGTGCGTGTCGTTCATCTGCACGATTCTCGTCACTTTATGTCTCATAATTATTGCTTCTCCGAGCCTGCTTTGTACTATTTTTGCCCAACCACAGTTCCCGCTTTCTCATTTAAATACACATTCTATCGTTTCCATTTTCATCCATATACGCATATTCCGCGTCTTGGGACAGTAAGCTGAAAATAATTTTGTAAGAAAAGTTGCTGCTGCAATGCACATATTTCGCTCGTAATCTTCCAAAGCTCCGGGAAAGGATACGAAAAAGGTTGTTCCGATAAACGAGAAGCTCACCCATTATATTTGAATTTTTTGTATTATCGTCACACACACACATAATAACATTGTCGATAACAGTAAGAAAATAGAAAGTTTGCTGTTAGACGAGCGTACTAAAATAAAAATTATGCACTAATTGGAAAAATCATTATACATCAAATTGTCATCAGTCGTTCAATATATGTATTAAAGTATTTTATTAGTAAGGAAAGTGTTTACAGTTTTAATGAAATTTTATATATATGCATAGACTAGGTGAAGAAATAAATTTAGAAATTATCAATTTGAAGCACTTCAAAAAGCAGTTTAAAGTGTAAAATTATAAGTATTACGATCACTTATAAAAGACTATAACGCTTATAAATATATTACTCAGCAAAATTAAACAATTATTTAAAATAAACAATTATTTAAAAAGGTTAAAATTTAAAATTACATATCTTTGCAAAAAATAGTCGCAGAGCGACTAATATTTCAAAAAAGCATTTTAAAGCTTGAAACTTTAACTTTTGAATGCTTTAAACTATCACGCATCTTTACAACGATTTTATTACAAACGTTAATATAAAATAATATTTGAGAAATTGAAAAATATTCTTGTATTCATCTTGGTTTCGTCCTTGTTTTTATGTATTTCTGTATACCTGTGATCCTGTATTCGTCTTAGTTTTTTTAAGAAAGTATCTCGTCCGGTAAAGTACTTACTGTTGGATCGTGAGACGGAATTGCTGAATCGTGAAAAACGATTCGGCGAGAAGAGAGTCCAATTGCAGAATAGTTAAATACCGAAGACATAATGCGAGCTTTTCTTTCCAATCGCTGGTAATTGCGCCCGCAATACTGGCGAGCGCTTTGCAAATATTTGAATTATGTATTGCAACGAGTGCGCGAATCACTCCGGAAGAAATCAATTATTGTCGCTAGACATGTCGCAAATGGATCTTGGTTAATGTTAACGTGAGATCGATTACGTGACTATCAATAATTTGTATTTGAATAATCTTCATGTAAGTTCTTTTTTGCAGGATACAAGAATTATATCGTAGCAAAATTTTGAAAGCTATATGAACTTGTTTAGCGTACCTTGCTAGAAAAGTTTAAATATCTTTGAGTATCTGGCTACAACACCGATTTATTTATTTAGATTAATATGGAACTAGCATAAGAGTTTTTATGACATTGGAAACTACACTTGTCTCACAACAGAAATAATTTATTAGTTTAGAAACACATAGACGATATAGGATAGGCATGGATTTATGATAGTTTTAGTAATATGAAAATACTAACAACAAACATTGACAAAATGCTTTAAAACATGTACAAAAAATGCCGACAAGAAACATTAATAGAATGCTTTAGTAAAGAATATCGAAGGATTTTCAATTTTCGAATTTTGGACCCCCTATGAATTTATACATGCTTATATGTACTATGAAAGAATGGTACATCTCGTTTCTCAGAAGAGAGGTGCTGATGCATGCGCACGGATATATTTCCAACATGTTACAATAGACAGGTAAAATTATAGAAAAAAACTTCTATGAAAAACCTTTTGTGTGCGTCATGTATGCCATACGTGATAGGTAGAAAGACACGTCTGCAAATATCCGGTCACATAAGTTAAAATTCATGGTACATCCGCATGTTTCACACTAGAGAGCTTGTTAATCACACAATCCGTCAGAGTGTACTCAGCGGGGTATCTGTCTACTTATGATATTTACGAGATACGAAAGTTATATTCAAAGTGTAACAAAAACTATATATCTTAAAGATATACTTTTGTAACGTTCTATATATCTTAAAGATATATTTTTTGTACTAAAATTATGTCACTCGAGTTTTAAATGTTTAGTTTTTGAAATATTTAAATTCCACGGATTTTTTATTACGGCACGATATTAGAATCTATGGCTTGTTCGTAAAAAGTAGAAACTCAAGAAAATCTTCTTTGTAAGAAGATTTTTGAGAATCATAAGAAGCTTCTTTTAAGATTACGTCAAACATTTAATTTAATGAATAAAGCGTAATTTGTATTTCATATGAAAAAATAATAAATATTAATATCTCAGAAAATAAATATTTCTGAAACTACATAGTAACACAAAGAATTTTATTAAAATATAAAAAGGCCTTCTTTAATTAATTATTAATTTTTTATTCTAACTTATACTTTCTATATTTTTGTTTGTTATAAAAAATTCTGAAATGTCTACATGTTTTTATTAAATTTTGTGTATGCATTATGTATTTGTCGATATTTTCATATTACTAAATGTGTCATAAATCTTTGCTTACCTTATATTGTCTAGGTATTTCTAAACTTATAAATTGTTTCTATTATGAGACATGTGATGTGTGTAATTTCCAATGCCATAAACCTATGCTAAGCTCATATTAATCTAAGTAAATAAATGTTCGATTTTATATAAGCATGCAGAAACATATGAGGTATAGAAATATAAAAGATATAAGTTAATAACTGACCATCTTTTTTTTCTTCAAATACGACCTTTTCCAAATGTGTCAAAAAAGATAATTTGTGAAAATGCTTGTTCTGTTGAACGTTACCTACCTGCTCTAGTTAACTGTTTTAACTCTTAAAACTAATACTTATACAATGATTTTACTTCTTTTACTACATGAATCAGTCCCGAGTTAATTTTCATCAAATTAACAAAAATAATTTTTATACATATATTTTAACATCTTTATTTTAACATCTTAGAAAGTATTTGCAAGATCGTATATATATTTAAAAAATACATATAAATGTTACATATAAATGTTATAACTATTTACTTGAAGCTTTTAATTTTTCGAAGAAACAAAATGCGCGAAATTCAAGTGACTCAATGCGTGACTCGTGTATTAAGACTTAAGTACATATTAAAATAATCGACAACACGAATTCTGATTGTTGATCTGTTATTTGAAAAACAAATAATCGTATGTATATAGTGAGTTATAGAAAGATGCAACACTTTTTTTCCGATTCGTTTTGGAACTTAATCTTGCTTTAGAGGTCGAACGTAAATGATTAGAGCCATAAGTAAGAACTAATCGTTCCGATTGTAACTGCATTCCGAAACCCATCGAAAGAAGTATTGCAATCTCATTGTACATCATATCTATACATATAGACATATATACAATATATATATATATATATATATATATATATATACACACATATATATAT
>NW_017259319.1:1033508-1052114 GCF_001594045.1 Atta colombica
AATAAATAATTTTAATTAATATGATGCACTTAGCATAAAATTATTTAAATCTTCGAAACGCTTTATTTAAAAAAATGCAAATATATATCGTTATATTTTATATATTTGATATTTTATACTATTAATGAAATATGATAAAAAATCTCTAGTTGATTACATTATACTATCTTTTCTCATATTTTCTATTTAATTTAGTTATATTTTGTCAATCATTTATAATATTATTAATATGATTAATTAGAACTACACTTTGCACAGATGAGTAAACGTGTACAAATGATCAAAATAAAATATAGACAAAGTAAGTAGAGAAAATGTGTGAGAAGAAAACAAGTAACATATAATGGAAAACAGATTGTTTTGTCGTATTTTATTATTAGCATAAAATATCAGATTGTGAAATACATTGTACTTAATTTTTTTTTAAATAGAAATATATTTCAAATAATGATCTCATGTCAAACGCATTTTTTCAATGCGTGTTATTATACTTGCTACCATATTTTATTTTTATCTACACATCATTATCTTTCGACCTGAAAATCGTCTCTTCGGTGTCTTTTTAATCATCTTTTGCATATCGAAAGGCATATCTCCGTTCAACGTACGTGCACACGGCCCAGGACAGTTATCTTCCCGGCATCCTGTCCATGAGTCACTTCTTCGGAAAGTGTCCTCCTCGTGGTCTGAGACGCGCAAGATACATACTTTTACCTCTGGCGTACGACCGCGGCGCACCTTCCAGCTACGCTAATCTCTCGCAGATCTCCCACGGAATCTCATTAGAAATTCATAACCGTCGCCCGCCGTACCCCGCTGCTACCCCTGTCCCGCCGTCCGCCGGAGGCGCGGGGGAAAAAACCCATGATACGAAAGAAATAAGCAAGCAAAGTACATTAAAAATTAATTACTTTGCTGATGGAAGCTAGAAGTGCCTAGGTGCGCTCCACACCCCCTCGAATAGCCTGCTTACTCCCTGCATTCACCCGTCCGGGAACGAGGTGTTGCATTCCGCCTCCTTATTTCAAATACCTTAAGGCGCCGCGTATTTGTTAGCGCTCGCTTTAGAAATCAAATCGCCGTTACCTCCTTGGCAAATACTTTACTCGTTTTTTTTTAATCTTGAAAAGTACGTCGCGGTTTTATTATAATTTTTACGGTAGCAGTTATCGTTATCTTTATGATAATCAAGTAGGATCTGAAAATACCTTTTTATAATTCAGAATACTTTCTAGGCGATTTCAATATCCGATATATTAATTATTACTTATATAAATAGCAATTTTAAATAATATAAATTTTAAAATTCTTTTAAATAATTTATATGATAAATTTCGTATAATAACATCGGAATTCGTTCACTCACGGATGACAGATTTTCAAACTCGTAAAATTCATGGAGATCAGGAAAATTCAGGATTCACGTGAATGAACTCGAATGCAGTTTGGTCAAGTCGGACTTACAGCAGTGGCAGTGGCTACCCATTTATTTTAATATCAGTTCATTACCTCTTAGGCCGAGATAAATAGATAAATAGATTCCGCGGAAAGGCCTCGATCGGATTTGCCGAGCGGCGAGGTACTTAACTCGCGACCCTCTTCCGCGATGCCACCGAGAGAGAATCATAGAAGAGAGAGAGAGAGAGAGAGAGAGAGAGAGAGAGAGAGAGAGAGAGAGAGAGGGAGAGAAAAAGAGGGGTAGAGGGCGTAAAGGAGGCGCTCTCCTTCCGCCTACGTCCTCCGCATCTACATCAAATTCCGCCGTCACTCCCACGTCCATCGTCCTTCGCAGAGCGGCAGGACCCGGGACTCCAGGAGTAATTAACTCCTTAACGAAGTAAACACGACGCCATCTTAGCTCCAGCTACCTACCCCCAACATCACCCCTTCGTGCATCCCTCTGCCTTGTCCCTCTGCCCCATCTCTCGTGCAGGGTGGCTGTTGGCTGTAAATAAATACCTGGGCACAGAAGATGCCCGTAAGGGGAGTCGCGAGGCGCGAATCGCGCTTTTTTTCCATCATTATCCCCCCGTCGAGATTGCACCGGCGATTTTATTTGCTGTGTATTAATGCGATTCGAGATCTCAGGAACTCTGCGCCGACGAGATCTCCCGAGGACCCACTACGGCTCGCCTAATTGCGTTTCGGTCGTTTCACGTAGATTTTATTTTAGGAGCGACGTAGACCGTCGACATTAGACGCGATATAGATCACGACTTCGCAAATCTAAAGTAAATAGATAGTAAAACTTTTTTTTTAATAGTTATTTTTTGTAACTCCAAGGTGTTATAAAAGTGTTTTGTATAGATAGCAATTTTCCAGAGTTAAAAATTTTATTGCTTATAAATAAGCGAAAATACGCTATAATTGTAAAAGTAATATAATTTTCTCTAAATTAACTTTTAAAATAACTTTTATAGAAGCATTTTTATAACATCATTTTTCATTTTCACTTGAGATAATATATTTAATGGTTTCAAATTATCATGACTTAAAAAGCAAAACTTGGTAAAATTTTTTTTATTTAAAAACAAATAGATAATTAATTACATCACGCAAAATCAATTATTGATAAAACGTACTCATAGATAGTTAAAAGTGCTCCATTCCGATTATCGGAGTGATTACAAAAATGTCAAACTAGTTCGGGCATAGTGGAATCACGCATCCCCATTCGCGGCTGTATCCACCGCAGCAAAACTTAGAGATTATGATTAATAAACGGTTCGGCGCAATAAAGCACATGGTCGAACCGTGTTCGCGAGATTTCCTATCGACGATCCCAATCCCCACGACCCGATCAGACGCCCGGGTCCGCTTCTTCTTCCTCCTTCTCTTTCTTCTCCTCCTCTTGTTCGAACAGACACGTGATCGCCAACAAATGTGTACGAGATCGCGACCGTATCCGACATAATTCGACTCCGGTGCGCCGGTGAGGTAACACAATCCGAGTTGCATCACAGGCGTGGATCACATCTCCGCCACGTGAGGCGGGGGCGGTGGGGAAGGTGGCCAAAGTAAAGGCGGGGGAAGGCGAAGAAGCAGGAGAGAAGGTGTGCGAGAGGAGAATGGATGCACCGCGAGAATACGGACAGAAGAGGGACAGAAGAGGGCAAAAGGGGCTCACTTCGTTCGTTCGTTCGTTCATTCGTTCGTTCGTTCGTACCTTCGTTCCTTCGTTCCTGCATACAGGTCGAGGGGTCCGGGTCGCACGATCCTGCTTGATCTTTGCGCTCGTGCGATCGTTCCTTATGGGGCGCCCCTCTACCAAAGGCTACGAGTACCGGCGCGACCACGATTTTGTTCGTGAAAATCATTCGGATAGTTTCCGGACACTTACTCTCATTTATTCAAGCCTGATATACAATACTGCGAAAATTGATGAATTCAAGTAGTGGAGTAATAGATTCGTAGTCGATGATTTCTACATTTCGTTCTTTGCCTTAACATTTGGAATATATGTATAATTAACGAGCAATTAATAATAAATACATTCGTACACGTGATCTATGCGAGTTGCTAATTTCCAAAATGAGATAAGGAATAAATTATTTATACGACATGAGATGTATCATGACACTCATTTGCAAAAGAGAGTTCTTGAATTTGCATTTTGATACAACCCTTTAAAAATAAATGATTCGTTTGAGAGAGAAGATCGGTGGCGAGAGAATTCAAGCAAGAAATTTTGACACGGCAAATTGACGATTGCGTCGGTCCGTTTACCAGAAAGTGATTAATTGTCAAGGTAATTAAGGGCCGCGGTGTCTACCGAGCGTCTCCTTCGCCGGGACGACGAAATCTTTGAAGGACGCGAGTCCGAGAATGGCGAATTAGAATTAAAGGTAGATCTTCTCATTTCTCTCAGTGTTGCCATTGCTGAGAGGTCGATCTTATACATGAAATAACGGAATCAAAAAATTAGGATCGATAAAGGTCACTGTCGCCATTCGTCGTGCAAAGTTCAGACAGCCATCGATTATCTTCTCGTTTCTCGAGTTGTAGTTCGTTGAGACGGACGGATGCTGGTCTCGATAAATCACGGAATATGCCAGTGCCGCGCGAGTCGAGTGGGTTTTCCGGCCGTAACGTCTCGTCCAAGTTTATACCCATCACTCGCTAAATCCGAACTTGCGGTGTGCATAACCCGATCTCCTAGAGGTTTAACCAAGCATCAGTGTGCCTACCTCCCCTTGTTTCTCCTTCTCCTCTTCTTCCTCCTCCCGCCTCCCTCCCCCCGCTCTGCTGCCATTCACCCCAGGACGTGCAGGACGTCGCGAGGTATAAGAAGTGCATGCCACGTTCTGGAGCATGAGGAACGACCCGCTGGAAGGATGTGTGCGCGAGAAAAGAGAGGGAGAAAGAGAGAAAGCAAAAGATTGTAAGATGGTAAGAGGGAGAAAGATCTGCAGAAGAACACAGACGAAAGGAGCGACGAGAACGAAGACGCTGTAGGAGAGAAGAGTATCTTAGGTGAAACGGGGAAAGGGGGAGAGGAAAGGGCTGTGAACAAACTGGCGAGCGTGCAAGTGAGTGAGTCGTGCATCTCCCACAATTAGTCGGGATCTACTTTATTCGTCAGCGGAATTTATCGCCCGTAGTGACTCTAGATCAAGCAAGAAGCCTGCTCGTGGCTTTCTGCTTCCCTGTTCCCCACCTCTCCCTTTCCTCTGCCGATACGTGTACAATAACGTGCTTCGTTCGCGTATTCCATCAGGAGGGAGAACGGAATGGGGGATGAGGGAGGAAAAGGTCGGTTTGTTTATAGGCGAGATGCGAAAGATTAAGATGCTGTGTTTCACCAACAATGCGACCGTTGACCGTTGATTATCTCGTGCTGATCTCGCCTGTCGGTGATGATGTGATGTAATAGGGGGTAAACTTTTACGCGTCAGAAGATATAAAAAGATAAAAAAATCCTAGCAGATTTTGTTAGATTGAAAATGAAATTTTTTTAAAATAACTTTAGTAAAAACAAAATTGATTCCTTACGTATTTAATATATCGCTTAGTGTTAGAATATTGATATAATTATGCTTCTGCGATCATAATTAAGTGTGATAGTCCGTGTCTGAAATAATAACAAAAAAGTCTATTCTATTTCCTTCGTCTCAGTAAATTATATACATTAAAGTTGCTATAAAAAAAATTATAGGCAAGATCAGCCGTATTCGCGGCTGGAGATCACAATTAGACGAAACGGCGCGACTGAGGCAATCTCAAATTCTTTCAATCCAAGAATTACGAACGAGGGTTATGTAACACGCGATTCAACCCTCCAGAGGAATAAAGGGACTGGTACAGGCTCGTCTGATTATTTAATATTGTACAAAACTGCGCGCCTGCTTCATCTTGGAATACGTATCGAGAGGTGGGACGGAACAAAATGCGGAGGGATTCGAGGGAATGCTTCGTAAAATCAACGTACGTAGGAAATTATGTCAATAAAAAATTCTACCAAACCTTTTATTTAAACTAAGATAATGATAGTCTTTTCATCATTAGTAGGTAATCTCTAAGAACTTATTATTAAAGATTTATGTAAGTCGAACGTTTTTTTTTTATAATAATAGTAAATTTTAGGGACATCTTTTTTCCTTTTCTTTACATTCGTAAATTTATCTATAACCCAAAAAATAGATTTTAATTATTTTAATGAATATAAATGGAACAGGAAAACATTTATAATGCATGCTCTTAAAATTTTATAAAATTACAAGTACTGGTTTTTATTTTAAAAACATTAATAAACTAAAATTGTTATATTCTCAAGTTAGCTATACATGTTAAGAAATTGAACATATTGTTATATTATTAACAAGATTTTATTTCTGTTTTAATAAAGAAGCTGCGGTTCGCGACGTTACGAATCGCTTGACTTCGGTTCCATGCACGTTTCAATGATTTACTCGAATAAATACGCTCTCAGGCATGAGGCGGCTAACAATGAGCGGTGGACGGATGACCGGATGTGACGAGATGACAAAAACCGCAATAGTTACGCTTCCCTTTCCACAGATCGTCTTTCTCTCTTACTCTTTTTCGCTCTCTATTTGTTTCTTTCTCAATAAGTTTCTATCTCCGTTCAACGTCCACGACCTTCTATCTCGATAACTCGCGAATGTCTTCTACTTCTATTCTCTCCTTTTTTGTTCCCACCCCTTCCTGCTCCCGATCCAGATCGATATTATATCGCTTCTCGCCGGTGTGAGAAAAGCGACCGCATGCATTCGTTGCAACAGCAAGACGGGCCTCATGCTCGCTTCGCCACAAAGATCGTAATTGAAAGCGGAAAGTTTTAGCCATATTAACTACTTGAAAAACATTTGTTTAATATCAAATAATTACACATTTGCAATTTTTTTTGTTTTTTTTCTTTAGAAAAACAGGAATCAAGTCATTACAAATCATACAAGAATACCAAAGGCATAAGACAGAATATTTTCAACTTTTAATTAAAATTTATTTTTAAAATTGAAAATTCAATTCTCTTATCTTCAATTAATGCATAGTTACGCATTTTGATTATGGCCATGTTAAACATATTTAGTTATAGAAAGTAAATCTCATCACTAATTATAAATAGAAAAAAATGCATCATTTTTTGAACAACAGATCACGAAAGTAACGATCAACTATTTATTCCGAGAATGTTTGAAACTGACCGTCAATTGTCATTGTTACAATTTTTCTTTATATCAGTTTTGAAATTAAAAATAAAACTCGGTCCCAATGAAATCTACTTACCTACAAGTATCACCTATGAGACTTAAAATCGTGAAAGGAAAAAAAGGAACAACGTAAGAACAGTGCGAGAAAACGAGTCGTCGCTGAGAGTCAAAAGCAGGACGATGTGTCTTGAGGGGTTCTCTCACTTCTTTACTGTTCTATTCTCCCTCTTATATCTTCTTGCATCTCTTCTTCTTCATCCTTTCCTTTTTCTTCTTCTTCTCTTTCCGTTTCCTCATCCTCGCCCTCGCGTCTTTTCCACCACTCCGCGATCGTCCCCAGGCACGAGGGAAATATTCGTAAGAATTAAAGCGCCGGGAATTAACATTCCTTGGAGCTGAGAGGGGGCTGGCTGCGAGGGGAGTCGTGGGAGGCAGGGGGAGGGGGGAGGGGGAGAGGGTGATGGTGATGGTAGGTCGAGCGGAGGGCTCAGGGGATGCGTGCGTGCCTCCCTCGCTCGCGAAACAACGGGAGCATTACCGCCCCTTTGCCTCCCAACTCCATCACCTCCTCACCTCACAAAACTCACCCCCTTTCTCTCTTTCTCCCGTTTCACGCACTCTTTCTTCGTCCTGTTATCTCTGTTTCTCTTTCTTCCTCTCTCTCTTTCTCTCTCTCATATTCTTTCTCTATCTCGCTCTCCTTTACTCCTTCGGAACCTCGGAACGGCGCTCAAGTCCCGTTCCTTCTCTCCCGTCTCCGATTCCCGCGACCCCCTTCTTTCCTATACACGACGTCGTTCGCCGTCGTAGGGGAGGGCGAGACTCCCGCTTTCGCAGTAGGGGAGGCTGTCTTATTCTTTCCACTCATTAAGGCGGATCGATGTGGCAGTGGATGCCGCGACGACGGGACGGGGAGAGACGACGGCGCGGGCAGGAGGTGTACCGGGAGAGTAGTAAGGGGCGCAGGGAGACAGAGAGACGATGGGTTGAGGTGGTTGGAAGAAGGTGGAGGCGAGCCAGGCACAGCATGACATGTCATGTACCCACCCTCCCATTGACTCCCCCCTCGCGCGTCTCGACGCCACCGTCCCCTACACCCCGGTCGTGCTATAACCTCCTCCTCCCCCCGTTCCCTTGCCAAGGATGCGTGTGTGTATATATGGAAAATACTCGCGCGTCCGCCCTCTAATAAGCCGACGCGAGCTCCACTCTTATCCGGCAGCCTCTTCTTATGAGGTATTCGTGCCTGCGTGTCTGGAAAGCAGACGTCAGATCTGGCGAGCACACGCGCTTGTACCAACCATATTAACCCTCAGAAGTATCAGACTTTCCCTTGATTATATACACTAACATAGGAGCATTATAAGGGCATATTATATTAAGTAACCGAGAAAGATTTGCACGAATCAAATATTAATGTGCTAGTATAGTAAAATTTAAAGTTGATTATAAAAATTTTCTCCTCTTCCTCTGCTTATAATTAATTAATTTAACATGTGTCTTTAATATATATGTAATACAATCTGAATTGTTAAAAACATTAACTTTTTCTTTGTGACTTAGTATAATATATTTGAGCGTTACAGATTTTGCCTAGTTTCACTTAACTGTTTAACTGTTATATGTAGCATATATTTTGTTTGCAGTATATACGCGATGGCATCGACTCCTTGCAAACTGTTCGCTCTCCGTATAATTTAATTCGTGCGTCTTCGTGTTCTTTTAACTTTAATCCGCAAGAACGGAGGGACGTGCCGCCCCTTATGCCAAATTTCACACAGACACACACAGCGACGATACATCCCTAAGACCGCCAATATTGAACGCCTCCTGCGGAATATCTGCGCTAATCCAAAGCAATTTTGACGTTAACACCTGGTACCCATAGCAACGCTTTTTCCTATCACACTTTATTCGCTTTAATTCTCGGTTTGAGGACTATACACTTCGTGATCAGTCTTAGACTAGCCGAATCGACAGATCTCACTAAGAGAATCCATTAAAAGCTCTTTTATAGAAAATTGAAATAAAAAACAATTGGACATGCAAAGACAAGAAATAAAAAAAAATAGAAACGCATAATAAAGAAAATAATATTAAATAAAACATATTTATAATTAGACTTGCAAAATTATATTAAAAAGTATTATAAAAATTGTATTTATAAAATATGCACTATTATAATATCACTATTATAATTAAATTTTTTTTATCGCTTGTGCTAGCAAGGACATTGCCTGTAACATCGCGAGTAACTCGCCTATTTACATGGGACTATTTCCAATCCGCATACCTCGCATGCTTCTATATATCTAATTTACAGACTGCAGAGACATATCGTCCGTCAGCAAACCCCATGTTACGTCGAGCAAATTCCATTGCATAAAGTGGTTTGGATCAATGACATGAAAATCAGAAAGATTTCAGCGAGCATAAAAACGATATGATATGATGATGAAAAACGATACGAATCGATCTACGATCTCCTGCGTGCTACAAGAAAATAGAAGAACAAATTACTGGTGGATGTAAACGTCCTCCGATGTATGCGTGATTTGGATAGAACGAAACAGAGAGATAAGAAAAATTGGAAAGACAGAAGATCATGTGAAAGCAAAAGAGAATAGCATTTATTTTACATGGTAAGATTGACTTCTTTCATAACGCGCATAATATAAACAGTAAAATACAAATATGAATGCATCAAAAGAAAGTAAAAAGGTGTAATATGAAAATATGACAGAAATAAAAGCAGAATATTAACTTTAGCCAGCAAGGATATGTATTTCCAAAGATTTAAAAAAACTTTCACATTTGAAATTATTTAATTAAAAATGAATCTAATAGATTTTTATAATTATACATTAATGCCAAGATAATAATATATAAAAGTGATTTCAAAGTAATAACTTTGAATAATACATTTCTGATTATCTATGATATTGCAATTATAGGCCGCATACATATGTCATTCTAAAAGAATTTGCTCCTCGAATATAAAATGAAATAAATTCATTTTATACTTTTACTGTTTAAAGTTACTAACGCTAAAAGATAAGTAAAAGGAGACTTGGAGATAGAGCGAAACTAGGAGGGTAAAGACCACGTGCTCCGCCACGTGGTGACCGAGCCCCACCCTTCGGCACTCGACGACCGCTCGCACTCTCTCCCAACCACCTCCTTCCATCTCCTGTCCCCTCAGACTCACTTTCCACCACCCCCGTTCGGAACGGGGCTCGCACGGCTAAAGCCGCGCCGACGCCAGCTGACCAACGCAGACCATGGACCATCCTTTACCGACACCAATAAAATCTCGCCGCTATTCACCCGCCGCCACCCTCTCACCCCCTTCCGCTCCCCCCCCCTACTATGCTCCGCCGTTGCACCGCTACTACGAGAGGTAGTCCTCTCTTTCCCTCCGTCGCTCTCTCCCTTCTTTTTGCTTTGTTTTCGTGGCCGCCACGTGGCATAAGCCACCCGACGGACCGGCTGACCGTCCGGCCACTGCCGGCACGTGACTACTGTCCGAGTACGAGGAATCAGCTGACCGACCACCCCGTTCATGCTTCTTTTTCTTTCCCTTCCCCCCTGCTTGTTTTTACGCGCACCCCAAACGCCGCAGTTTGACTTCATCCCTCGTACGCTTACATTCTTCGCTCTTTCTTTTTCTGTTATTTCACCCTTGGGAAATTGTGCGCTCTGATACGAGCTTTCTCATATATTGTTGTACTTAAATACACAGATCTCCGTGATTGACGATGATGGAAGATATAAAGACAACTTTCTCGATTGAAATCAATTGTGTTGTTTTAACGAAAAATTGACAATTGTGATTAACGATACTTGTGAGTAATGATAATCGCGAAAAACGTTTTTCGTAGGCATCGATGATAAGCGTGCGAGCGTGCAAGTGTTGCGAGGATGAGAGGAGTTTTAGTTTCAACGTTAGATCTCGTCGGGACGTTATTATGTGCCGAGAGACTAATTACGAGTTGAGATTTATGGCAACGGGTAGCGACGATACACTCGCGTTTAATTATCTAAGCGTAATCTTGGTACTTATACTCAAATCCAGGATGATACCATCTCAAACGTTCCAACATTCCGTGAACGTATCTTTTGACGCGGAATACAGACGCGTGGCTCCATATGGTAGAGGTTGATACATTTAACGGAGGGTGAGCGCGAGAGTGCACGCACCCCCGGAGGTTGGGAGGAACTCTGCCGAGAAATTCTGACGCGCTTCAAATGAAAAAGGTATAGGATGCCAATTTAACGGATTAATTAACGGATGGGTGCGTTAATTAAGTATAATTGAACGTCGGATGATATTGTTCCAGAATTCATTTCTCAGATTGTTAGATGGGATACGCGATAGAGGATAGATATATCTTTTTTTGCTAAGGAAAATAAGAGGTGCTTCATTCATTGCATACGACGATCTATAATTCTGAATAAAATGTCCCCTAAAATTCATATTCAAACTTTAGTCAATCGTGCTTAACAAGATCATTATAGAAGATATCTTTATGTATCTCTATTCTTACTGTGGCACCATTACCCGAACGATGCATCCGTATAGTTTGTAGGACGAGAGACAATGCAGAAACACATCGCGAAGTTTTGACACGAACGTTAAATCTATCTCGCGTATTATATCCAACTTGCCCTGTGCTTTTATCGATAAATTAATGGATGTTAACGTCGGAGCGCTTAACTTTACCCAGTGTAACTGTACAATCACGTATCAGAAATATATGTATTGTAAAATTATCTTCCGATAAAATTAGCTTCTCCGGCAATGATTCTTATTCTCATGAGCATATTTGTTGACAATACAAATCTGACTGAATTACTGAAAAAAAATTAATTTTTTATATACTTGTTAAAATACCATCATTATAAGAAGGAAAAGTTTATTTTGTGATTATGAGAGAGACAGGAGAGAAATAAAAAAAAGAAGAGAGAGGCGAGGGAGAAAGACCATTTTCTTTAATATTTAGAAATAATTTCTGAATAAGAGAATTTATACGTTTCAAGTTGCTTACTTTTAAAATTATTTATATTTAAATTAATCAAGGATCAAAGCTTCGCTAATCACTCAATGCACCTTTCGAACCTCTTTTTCAGAACAGCCTCTGTTTCCTATCAACCACGTGCTAGTAAGCTACAACTTCCTCAAATTCACGTATCCGAAACCTGACATCGAATCTCTTCGAGCGTGCCGATTTTCTCATCGGTATTATCCACCAACGTATTTTCGCAGTCTCTTTCGACGAGCTGAAGCCGCGTATATATAAAGCCACCCCTCGCTCGTACGATCTTCTCTGCACGAGGAGGCGACAGGAACGCGGGGTGGTGGACGCGCGGAGTTCACCGGTGGAAGACACATCGCGAAGTTTTAACTCGAGCGTGTGTCGGCCCATCATGCGAATTATAAGTAGAGGAACGACGACGACGAGGGCGACGACTATACGACGACGACGACGACGACGACGACAACGACGAAGACGACGAAGACGAAGACGAGGACGGTGAGAAACGCGGGTAATGCACCGGGTCGGGTGCACCTACAGAAAACACACGTGTATGCCCACAAACATACGTACATACATTCGCGTGTGGTACTAAGGTCGTCTGCACAGGATGCCTATATGTAGATTGCAGAAGAACCACGCCCTCACCCGTCGGGGGGGTCTTCCCCCGCTCTTTCGCCTCATCCATCCCCAACCCCTAATGACGCAAGCAAAGCAAAACAAAGAAAGGTTTATATACCGGAGGAGCGCTCTCTCGTTTCTCTCGCTCTTTCTCTTTCCCTTCTTTCCACCCCTTTCTCTTTCTACCTTTCTCTCTTTCTTCCTTTCCTTCACCACGATGGGTCCCCGTCTCTTTCGCGCTATTTCTTTCGTCCTCCTCGCACGCATCAACTCGTCCTTACGGTTTCCTTCACTCGCTCGCACTCGACGCTGTCTCCTTGTTCCACCTATACCCTCTCATTGCCTCTGTCTGTCTTTCTATCCTACCTATCCCACCCCCTTTTACTCTTTCTCTCTTTCCACGGCGCGGCTTACTCGCTCGCTCGCTCACATGCGCGCAAATGAAATCGATTAAAATGCTCGGCGCAACTTCTAGGCAGAGCTGCTCTACCCCAACCCCTGCTTCCCTTTCATCCCCCTCACCCCCGTTCCCGGCAGTCGTCCGCCTCAACCTCCGCCAAACTCCCACTCCTACGCTGTAAGAAACCGAGAAAACCCTTACGTACGTTCTCGCTACCTACCCTCGCCCGCACCTCAAATTTCTCAACCTTCCCCTCCCCCTCCCTCTCCGTGTACCATCGTCGGGCGACAGTGTGAGTAGGCTGCAAAGTTCGTACGCGTCAGTGTGTATATGTGAGTGTACCAATATGCGTACGTATATGTATGCACGTAAAGAGAACTCGTATGCGTGATTACTGCGTCTGCCACTCGCGCATTACTTACGCACGCTTCGAATACGTTACGGCTTTGTATATCGCGCACGTTGCTTTATGGTACCGCCATCGAAGTAATTAGCAATCGGCATCAATACGACAACGGGAGCGATATTGCAAAGTCCCACAGTCGACCTGTAGAATTCTATAAAACTGCATGTATTATTGATCGTTAGTATAATTGGTGAACGTCTTGCTTGCAGCAGTCACGAAGAATATTGCACAATCCAGAATGACAGTTACGAATAACCAACATGCGTTTGACTGCCAATTAGGTCACCGATAATAAAGCGGAGCGAAGAAGATTATATTTTCGTGTCATTAATATACGAAAACTACTAGAGAGAATTATGTCTGCGACACAAACATAATTCTCTCTAGTAGTTTTCGTATATTAATATGACACGAAAATCATTTATTAACATTTTGGACGAAACATGATTATCAACTATTTTTACACCGCAAAGTAAGAGGAAGTTCAAACGGAAAGATAGAGAGAGAAAGAGAAAACTATCCAGCTTTTGCCTTTAGGGCCGCTATTTCATTTGTGCGATTTTGTCATAAGATAAAATTTTTCAATTCTGTTGATTGGCTATAGGTTAAAGAGATCCGAGGACGTCTCTGTCCTACACATATTTGTCGTATGACATAAACGCACAAATAAAATAGTATCCTAATTTTTTAGAAAGTTAGTATATATTATGCAATTTAAATTTATGTCCAATCGTGTCAATATCTCTGTTCAACTCATCCATCGCGTTTTTGTCTGTCTCATTTTTCCTTCCACGAATATAATACATACACACACACACACACTCACACACATATATAATTTCTCTAATACGAAGATGCACGATGAGTGCGTTCGTCTATGTTGGTCGAGTGTGCTCGAGCATCGCTCGCGTATACGACGCTCACATATACGGTTCTGCGTGCGTGTGCATCCAAAGGGTGCGTCCGTGTCTTGGTTTACCGAGAGTAAATGAGTACGCGGCAGTCGCAGGATGGTTGGTAAAAACAGTGGCCCTCCTTGCCTACCCTTTCCTTTCGCCTCTACCGTCCTCCGGCCCCTCTGGTACCTCTCTGATCCTCCAGCTACCCTCTTACACGTCCCCCTCGCGACTCTCAAACTCCCGGCGATTCTCAACCGCCGTGTCCCCCCTCTCCCCTCCCGTCCCGTCCCGCGCGCCGCTTCTTCCCTCGTTTTCCTTACCTTTCCGATATTCCACTCCCAACAAGCACGCGCGTAGATGTAAGACTCATTCGTCTTAAATCCTGGGGAGAAGCGACGAATTATTATGCGAGCTAGAGTGAGGTCGCGCGAGCAGCAAAACGCGGCAATCCTATCGCGACGGCACTTTTGTTTGATGCATCGTAAAGTATGGCGGTATAAAAATCGTCACCAAGATAGAGAGTAATGTGTGTTTGGCTAATTGAATAATTAATGTAATTAAAAATGCCTTTGAAAAAATAATATCGTTGTAACAGTAAAAAAAAAGATGTTAAAATGGTACTACTCAACATCCATTAAAAAATGGATAATTCTTTCGTTTGATAATGCATATAACTGTTTTTTAATTGCACCTTCGTTTGCACGAAACTAGAAATCCTGCATAATTAAGATCTCAGTTTATTTAGTACAGCAGTTTGCATTAATTCACGACACATGTGGAAATGTTTAATTAAAGTTCTTGCATTTCGACGTATGTATACACACACACACACACACACACACACACACACACACACACACACACACACACACATATATATATAAAACATACTTTGCTATATATTAATATGTAGAATATGTATGGAAGTTTACTATTAATTGTTTATTTAAAATTATTCAGTTTTATTTAATTAAACCGTGTTAATTAAGCGTGATGGAAATCTACGTATTTAAAGTGGAAGTGACACATGCACGTGCGACATGACAATCGATGTACATTGTCCGCTTATCCATTAAGGGTAGTAAAATTAAAAGGATCTCGAGGGTTGTCAGGCTAATAACGCATGCTAGTCTAAATGTTCGTATTTATATAGAAGGATTAGCAGTGATGATAAAAGTCGCGTATCTGTATCTGTTGGAATGCTAATTAGTTTTTATCACATCGCCCAGAAACATTTTTGCTTAAAGCATTTATTTTATTATTAGTTTCTGTATAATGTAGAATCATATAATTGTTTTAAATTAAACACAATATAAAATCAATAATAAACTTAATAATAAAAATTTGATATTTATTTATAATTTTATTTATAACGATTCACATTTGTAAGGAATCACAATGAATCATCAACGAATCATTTACTTTAAATGATTTTGTATCAATAAAATTTTCGTGGCAAAGAAAAGTTTTTCCAATACTTTAATCAAATAACTTAAAGCATTGTTACCTCGTTGTCCTTCTAAAACTGCGTTTATTAATGAATCGTTCGCAAAGCACTGCTTCAGCTTTTAATCAGTCCGCTTTGCACTTCTAGATAAATCTTAATTGTATCTTTCGAGCTGTTTTGCAGCGAAACCTCTCCCTTCGCCTCTCTCTCAGTCGCTCGCACGCAAACTCCTTCGAGAGCCGCCGCCGTAAACAATACGTCCATTATAAAGTTCAATGAGGATCATCGATAGGTCCTCGTGAAAGCCGACGAGTACGAGAGTGTGTAAGTGAGAAATAAAAGTGAAAATCATATTACTTAACGTATTATAGAGGACTATCACTTGTGATTTACAAAATCAAAAAATAATTTCAGAATTTAAAACGATTTAGTATATATACATAGTCAGATAATAATAGTTAAGATCTCAAAGTATCCAAAGCTTAGGCTTAGTACACTCGATAGTATCATTTTTCAAGAAATTCTCGATAGCAAAACTCTCTGTTGAATATAGAGTTAGGAGTGACCCTTAAAAAGTGTCCACCTACTTACTTTATTCTCCAAGAGTTACAGTCCATAAAACTTTCCGATACACACACTTACTTAAAAGTAATTTTCTTTTTAAAACGGTAGCTTTCAAAATTCTTCAAAATATACGTGTTACATCTTATGTAGCCAAGAAATCGTTAAAATCAAGTACAGTTAAAATCATATATCCTACGATAAGTAAACGTTCTAATTCAGTTCTACGAATTTCCGTTCGCATTGGAAAAATTAATGGATTATTGTAATGGAAAATTGTATTTTTAATGTCCAAGTACATAACTGGGATTGAAAACTGCAATCGTTTTTAATTTCCAAGTATCACCGAGTTTCTTAATTCGTCACACGATGTATAGGAAGCGAGAATGACTATCTTCTTGCTCATCCAAGTGTAAACACATGAGAACGTAGAGATGGGACACACATACAAACATATACACATACACATACACATATTCCTGGCAGTTCGGTGGCTAAGGAAACGGAGAACGCGTGTGAGGGCGCGAGGGAAAGATAAGTTGCAAAGGGGCAAGAGCAAGGGAATCAGGACGGAGAAAGAGAGAGAGAGAGAGAAAACGAGAAAGAAGAAACCCTACGATAGAAGCGTGGAGGGTGCGAGAAAGCAGAGAAGAGGGTGGTAAGCGAGGGTGGCACGAGAGAGTGGATAGGGTAGCTAAGACGACCGGCTCCCAAGTAATTATAAAATGCAATCAATACTTTACATATTTTTCACGCGAGGTGGAGAGTCGCCGTCTTACTCTCTTTCCCTGGATCTCCTACAAGTTCTCTTGGTCCCTTTTCTTCTCCGATCTTTAGACATCATCTAATGTGTGCGAGAAAATAATCATGATGACAGAACTTATTAAAGCGAACTGAACGTCGCTGAGAAAAAGGAAAATATGTTAAGTAGTTATTAGTAGTTATTACTTTCATTCGAACAATCGCATTTTCATTTAATTATCATTTCCGTCATAATTTTCTACTTAATCTTTACCATATAAAAAGTTGATGATAATTAGCCCTCAAATAATATCGCAACTGTAATTATAATTATTGTGTTTGACATCAAATCGCGTCGGATCTACGCATCAGGCTTTCTATAAATCAAATTATATTTAACAGAAACTTTCTTTTCTTTATCTCGAACATTTCATATGTTTATATTTTTATGTTTTTCCTTTTGCGTAGATATTGTTTGTCCACAAATTAATCTGAATTATAATACATGCATAAATATATTTAAAAGTTTCCTTATTATTTCACATTACTAATTAAAAATTTTTATGATAAAAATATATTCACTTAAATAAATATGAGAAGAATTTATAACCGTAGGCATCTATCCCTTATTGGCCCTTGGGGCTATACAGAGAGCTAACATTGTTAAGATGTAAAGGGAGAACACGCGGTCTACGTGAAATAAGTCTCTATCGAGCGGTAATAAATGCGCATCATAAAATAAGCATTAACTTTCTGCGCTAATGATAGATAGATGATAAATATGACGCGAATGAAATAATATTAAAAATAGTGACACACAATAATAATAGTAAGCAATTGAAAACGCATAAAAAATGTACATTAAAATTTGAAACAGTCAGCAATCTATAAAAAATAACGACTACTAAATAAATATTTAATATTTATTATTAACGAAATGAAATTACTGGACTGTAATTATTAATATGTAACGTACAATATTTGTTAATGATTTATAAAAAAATGTGTATTGTTTAAATTATTAATATGAACATATGATATAATTTTTGAAACTTTCTGAGATTAGTCTGATTGTATACGAATTGAATATGCGCCAGAGAATTCGCTTTTAAGATACTTTTGAGTAGATCTGGCGCCCAACCCTATATATGCACTTCGCGTCGTGACGCGTTCATTCTCGCGAGAGAAGAGAGAACCGGCAGAATGAGAAACGTTGAATAAGTTAGAAGCTGAAAAGCGCGGCACTCGATCGCATCGCTAATTACGCTTGCACAAATGCAATGCGATATGCAAGGAGAAGGACGAATTCGTGACTGAGAATGCAACGTTCAAAAATGAACGGACAATGGGAACGGTCGGAGGAAATAATGCAAATCCGCGGTACCCGAAACAATAACCCTCGAGTGTCGGTCGAAAACTCTCTTATAATTTCTACCCTTGCCTGATTCGTCCTACCTTGTGATCAAAAGTGAGATGAAGGAAAAAGGAAACGGAATGATGCAATCGTTTTTGACCTTCATCATTGAGTCCATTAGTGAAAAGTTAAACTAGCCTTGACAATTTGAAACGCACATAGACATATTGGAACGTATAATATATGTTGTAACACGTTAACTTCATAACAATAGATAACGATTCAATTAATATCCGATCAATATCTGATTGATAGCATCAAAGATTTAATTAATATAATTGGTATAGAGACTGTAAATCACATTACAAGCGAAATCGCGATGCTTCATAATATTGTAACCTTAATTAGAAAATCTAATTAATATATAACAACAATATTTAATTAATAGAAAATTAATGCAATAAAGATAA
>NW_017259319.1:1052214-1065575 GCF_001594045.1 Atta colombica
GTGTGTGTGTATTTGTGTGTGTGTGTGTGTGTGTGTGTGTGTTTGCGCACGTAAAGAATTAATTTATAAAGTTAATCTTCTAGAAAAAAAGAGAAAAAGAGTTTAAAAACAAAATAAAAATAATACATAAAGGTATTAATTACCATTTCCAAAATTTAAATATAAATCCTATTGTTTCTCTTTAATCATTAATACTCGATCAATGTAAATATTGCAGTGTTCGAGGTTGCATAAAGTGCTCCTAAACTTTTCAGAACTATCGCAGCTGCTATCGATATCCTACGGCTGTTCCATCTTCGCCTAGTATTCCTCGATACCACTTACGCTTCAAAACTTTCACCTGAGTTTCAACGATAAGATTATTTATATGATATGATTGATATTATGAAGCAATATAGATTCAATGATATTAATTAATTAATTAAGAGATATATTATTTATCTATTTAAATTAAAATTTTACTTTCCTTAGTCTTCATTTTTAAAGATCCTATTTATTTTAAAATTTACATATTTACTTATAATTTTCATGTAATTGCTTCAATATTAATGATGCTATGCAGATATCCATCGTATTTGAGGATTAATTCAATATCGTTTATAGTGACTCAGCCTTTTCAAAAGTCCAAGTGATAATTTCTAATGATTCAAGCCATCCAGATACGCGTTTTTCTATAAAAAAGATTGTCACGTGAATCAGACGAGATTGATAACAAACTCTAATCAACGAAACGTGCCGAGGTACTTTCGACGCGTTTATAGTACGCGCGTCCTACGACGCGAATGTATATACATTCATCCCTCTGATTAATAGTCGAACGTTACTCCTCGCGGATGCCCTACGATGCCCCTTGCCCTCTCACCTCCGGGCTACTTCCTTGCAACCACCCGCGAAAGTAAGTAGTGAGTGAGCGGCATTCAAGGGTTAGTGACTGTAGTGATGCGGGGGTGGAAGATGGGGGAGGAGGTGGGTGGTAGCTCCGACGGCAGGCAGAGAGTAAGAGTAGGAGGACTCGCGCGGCCGGGTGGTGGGTGATGGTGCCGGTGGGTGGCGAAAGGGTGGTTGGGTGGATACACCGAGGGTACGGCCAGATTTTAACGATTCCTCTGCCACGGAGTCTTAAGAGAAAGAATGGCGGGGATGGGTGAAATGAGAGGGGAATGTCGGGGGGTAGAGACGAGGGTATTCAGGGGTGTGGGTATATGGGCAAGGGACGGCGCGGAAAGAAGAGAAGGGCGGCAGAGGGTGGTAAAGGAAAAGACGACGCGAAGTGAAGAACGAGAAGGAGGAAGATGGAATGAAAGAGGGAGGGGGGGGAGGGAGAGACTCGCGGTGGCGGTCGGCAGGCGGGCGAGGGAGCGAAGGGGGAGGCGAAGGACGCGAAATGAAGAAATTCTATCTACATTTCCAACCCTTCATGCAGCGTCTTACCCCCTTTGCATCCCTTGGTCTCTTTCTCCCTTCATCCTTGCGCGTTACAACCTCCTTGTTCTTCGTCTTCTTCTTTTCTCCTTCTTCTTCTGCCACTTCGCTTCTACTTCCGCAGCCGTGCTTCGTTCCTTCAACCGCCAAGGCCCCTTTCCGCCCTCTCGTCCTCTGACATCCGCCATCCCACCGACGGTCTCCTTCTCTTTGCGCGATGTCCCCTCGATCCGCGCTCCCGCGGGCAACCACCCCGCTGAGACAATACGACCAGTTCGACCCTCTACCTCCCCTTCGTCTGTCCGTCTTCTTCTTCTCCTGCTTCTTCTTCTTCTTCTGCTTCTTCTTCCACTTCTTCCGCTTCCTTCCCGCGACTCTGTACTACACCTCTTCCTACGTACCCATTCTCCTTCAAGTCACTCTAACCCCTTGAAAACCGGCATCGCCACCACCCGCCCACCACCATCACCATTGCGACTAACAGAGAGTATACGGTAGGGTTGCTTCGGTGCTTTCATTCTTTCCTTATCATCTACCCTTCCCTCCCTCTCCCCCAACCCTTTCTCCTATTTCCTCTCAACCCTCGCGCCACTGTCCCCCTCGCGTACAACTGCGCTCGGCACCACTTCTTTCCCTCTTCTTAAATACAAAAGCGAAAATTTTGCTTATTAGAATATTTCCAGGAGGCGGCTCTTCCCCGCAAACCTGTTCGCCATCAACCCCCAATCCTCCCTCGTCTCTTAGTCTTTAGCGAGAGTTCGCGCACTCAAGTGTGACGGCACCGGGAGCTGTGTTGTTGGATATCTTCTCTCGTTTCTGGCCGCGGCACGGCGGACGACCGGTTGGCGGCCATTACTATGATTGTACTCGCGCGTAACTTTAATTATTATTACGCGGCGGGGTCCCTCTGCCTCGAACGGCAGTCCGATCTCAACCGTATGACAATAAGGCGCACCGGCCCAAGTACGTTGTTCGACCAAGTGTATAAGTAGATCTATGAGCGCGCATATGCAAATGAGTCTGCGAGTATGCACGAACGCATCTCATCCGATGACAAGCCGGATTGAGATTTTTCGCGTTAGACGTCGATATGAAGAATACATGGACACTCTCCTTTTTTAATCCTTCCATTAAGGAGAGAGTCACCTCCTTCCCTATTCTTTTCAGAAAGCCAATCGTGCAATGCCAATCATTACGTAGGAATAAGCAAGATATAAGATGAAACGAGAGAGGTAATTAAAATACAATAAATTTTTCTATAAAATTATATAATAAACAATATAAAATATTGATTTTATAATGGGAATAAAATAATAGGAATATGGAATGAAATAATGATTAATATTTCGCACCTTACGTAATCTTTCTCATAAAATGTTATAAAACATCATGTTTTTATTATTAATGATAATAACTGGCGAATCGCGCAACGAACACGTCAACATTTCTCTGATAATGACGCCATTCTTCCTCGACTGCTCGCTAGAAGACAACCACGGCGGTCGCATGACTTGCGAAATCGCGATGATGGATGTGACTTGCGAAGCGTATTGCATCCGTGCGCAACTATGGCAGAGCAAAAACTTCACACACTAATTTATAGTCGCAGGAAACGCGAGGTGCGCTTGTCCCTCGCATTTCTTATTTTTAGTTGTCTAACGCCTTCGGAAAATTAAGGAAGATCATTTGTTCGCTTTCAGAAATTTCGATTCGTAACGCGTATCGCTTTTTAATAGGAAAAATTATCTACATTAATCTAAAACGTAACTACTGGTGCTGATAAATCTGAAGATTATAAATAAAGTAACTTTTTCTTTCTTGCTAATGTTATAATAGCTTGCAAGTTATATATTGTTCCCTTACTTTAAAAGTGACATAGCTCAAAGAATGAAGTTTTTTAGAAAAGGGGAGAAACTATTTTTTTAACTTAACAGAATATTATTAATTAATCAAATAATATCGATGAAAAGAATATACTTTTAAAAAACAATGTTAAATGTTATTTTTGTCATCGTTTTACAACTTTTAGAAACCATCCTTTTTGAATAGTAATAATTTTTAACATCTTACAAAATTATAACAAATCCGAAATAATTTATCTTAAATGTAATATAATTCGAAATATTATCAGCAGTTTACATTTATCTTGAGCTAAAATGACAAAATTCAAAATAAAAGAATTTCTTCTTCAAACTTCAATCAAAACTATCTTATCTCTAAATATTCTTTATATAGAATTCTCTTAATTTTTACAATAATGATACAACTCAAATACGTCACTCTTATAGATGGTACTATGATCTCTTTGAAAATCTTAAGAGCGATATAAGTGTTATTTGACGAACTGTGAAATTAATTTATTTTTGAATGATTGATTTGATGAAAATAATTTTTACTTAACTCACTTCATGATAATAAGTCGAAAATCACATTTTTTAAAGTTATCACGTTTGAAATAAGGAACAGTATAGTGTCTGATAATTTTTCAGAACACGTAAATTTATACGTCGATGTGCAATATATGTATACTGTGTGTATATGTGGAGAGAAGGAAAAGCGAAGTAAGAAGTCACTATCTTCGTTAGGATCCTAAAAGGAGTCAGTCCCGATTTTGCTAGGTAACCGAAGAAAAGCAGTGTGTGGAGACGGGGATGGAGAGATCTCTCTCGCTCTCGCGAATGCAGCCGACGCTCCTCTCGAGTGGCGCAAAACCCTCGAAATAAAGCTGGGCGCGATGTAAGATACTGAACGACAGGGGTGGCTGTGCTGCCGCTGAAAGAGAGAGGGCGAGACTGCGACAAACAATGGAAAGGTAGTCTTCGCGGACAATAGCTCGTGTGGAACAAACACATCTTACCCTTTCGCCGTTTCTCAACCTCTGCTTTCTCTCCCCCTTCCACCTCATCGTCCGTTGACACACAGAGCGCTTCCGAGTATTGGAGGGACTGCATTCCCTCGCAATGTGGATGTCGTGCAGCACGCTTACATTTTTAAGCCTTAAAAGCTCTAATATTTCTATGCATTATGCGTGCGCGGATGAACAATGCGAATCGTAAAGCACAGCGACAATGACGATCGACCATCGTTTTTCGGCATCCAAAATGCGGGACTGCATTCGCGGATAGTTCGTAATGCGAACAGTGTATTGTATGGAATATTTCGGGGGAAGATTGTTTTTTTTCTCTGAATTTTTTCATGACGCACTCGGTTGTCTCGACTTTTCTGAAGAGCGACTCGTGCCCGTCCCTCGTTTTCACGGTCGTCGAGTCCGATGAACTTTTTTCCCTTTTTTTTCTAGCAACTTTATCGATGATTCTCTTCCGCATTGTGATAAGCTTAAAGTAAAGTACATGTATTTTTTACACATTATTTTAAGATTACAAAGTTCCTATCTAATGTAATAATTTTTTAAACATATTATATAGTTTTATCGATATCGCAAAGCGCTATTGAATATCAATTTAATATTGATGAATACTTCGAAAATTTTAATCCGTGATAAAATGAAAAATATATATGTATCTTATAATCAACTACCAGCACATTTACATTTATAAAAATTAAAGAAGCTGTAAATGTTTCCAAGAATCTTTGAAGATTGTTCACAATTGCTGCGAAAGACAAGAGAGTTCTCGAAAGAAAGGGAAGACATTTTGGGAGAAAAAGGACTTTCGCGCACATTCTAAGATTCGGAATCTCGTCTTTAACCCCAACCTCCACTCTCTTGGTATTCGATGTAATTCCACCACGTACCTACATTGCCTCGGGCGCCTTCGGCCTTTAGAGGTTGCGAGGGAGACTTGAAGCTACGAGGGAGAGAACGTCGCAGCGGGATGAGAGAAAAGGAGAAGATCAATGCTACGTGCACGAGGCGAGTTCCGTAGAAAGGGAAAGGGTTACTTCGGTCTTAAGTGTAAAAGATTATCGAGAAGCAGCGCGGCTTTAGTATCGGAGGAACCGTAGACGACGACGACGACGACGACGACAGCCCGTCACTCTTTCCACGAACGGGGGAATAAGCGTGATGGGTGAGAGGAAGAGAAAAAGAAAGAGAACGAGAGAGAGAGAGAGAGAGAGAGAGAGAGAGAGAGAGAAGGAGAGAGGAGAGAGTGACTGGTGGTGGCTCACCGGTAAGAGAGTCGGGGGTACGGAGCACGAAATGAGGGTTCCTGAGTTTTTGCCAGGCGATCAATAAAAGTCTCTGTGCTCTCCTCTTATACTTGTCGTATAACGAAGTAGGCTGGCTGCTTGTAAGGGGTTTGGGTGCGTGGCCTGGTGCGTGCATTAATTCCACCTCCGCCACCTCCGTCCATCTTTCTCTCGCGCTTACTCTCGCTCAGTCTCATCCATTCCAAGGGCCAGATCCGGCTCCTTGCTTCCTCCTACGCGTTTTCTCCTTCTTTTCCTCGTGCCCTCCATTCTCTTCAGACTCGTTCAGACTCCTCCACAGTGCCCATACTCTGCTTTTTCCTCCCCTTCATCTTGCCGCTTCGACTCATCAACGCTCGGTGCCTATGAGAGCACGCAGCCGGATACGATGAAAAAGAACGATGTGACGACGACGGTAGTATGGCAGTCCTCTTTGGAACAAGGCACGGAAAATGTCATGTTCCAAAAAAGACTTATTCTTAATTTTTTTTACTTTCAAGTTTTTAGATTAGTTTTTCTGATTCATCATGTCCTTTTGTTATTTTTTTTTTTTTTTAACAGGTTTTGTATTTATAAATGCGTTAAGACGCTACTGGGATTTTAAGGCATGACACTTAAATTTTAAGTCTTAAATAAGTAGTAAGGAAATCAACATGTTGGATTGATTACTACTTACGCTATAGACTCTACTGTGATTGATCAATTCGCTTATTGCTTACATTTTACTGCTTAAGTTTTTTTGTATGCCATGGCCCTTAAACTGTAAGAAATTGACTAATTACAGTCGATTATTCTTTTCATATTTGATTATGATTGATCAACTTCTTACGGACAATGCTGGGATTTAGTTGCACATTTCGGTCATTTAGGCTGCGCGTGGGTTGGTGAAGTAAGGGACCAAACTGAAAATCGGTCGAAATGTGCAACTAAATCTCAACTCTGGTTTAGGACTTAAAGCTTAAGATTTATACCTTATAATCTTATTGTAGACGTTGCTTTATATAAATATTTATCATTGTTAAATAAAACTCACAAAGTATAATCTTAATTGTTAAACACATTTCATTGTTATCATACCATCGTCCTTCGATTGTATCGACTTCTAGTATATATTGGAAAACTTAATTATTCAAAAGACAAATCTCACTCACAAGACAAGACTCACTCACAAAAATATTTGCCCTTGAGAATGCTGAAAATAAGAAATCCTTCTTATTAGTGAATTAGGGAATGTTGAGAGTTTAAATTTTTTGCTACATTTTTTACAATATTTTTAACAAATGAAAATTGGACAGTTTTTAAGTAATCTTGTATTTCTTGTACACGTTTATTTTATTATTTTTACGTGTATATGCAATATCGACAAATACATCGATATATGTAATTACGACGTCGCGACACCAACTCGTTGTCGTCAACTTTCTTCCTGATGAACCGCCCAGTCGCACACAACTTTCTCAACTCTGTTCGCTTCGCTTACTTCTGTCTTCTCTCATATGTAGTATAATATATGTTATAGTTACAATTCGATAGATAATTTCACACACAGATATAATATTGTTTGTTCATTGTTCAAAATGATAAAAACTTTCGTGAATAAAATTGGATGCATAAATTCTTCAGTGTTGGCGATGTTCGATAATGAAGTATTACTCGCGCCTAAGTAACCGTGTAATCAAGACATTCGCGCTGTCTTTTTCTCCCGAGAAACATGATTAAGAGATTGCGCTATGCTAGCTGCAGACTTTACTGCGAGAGTCCGTAAACTGGACACCCGCCAAGACACACGCTGCGTTAGAATAGATACTGAAACGAGGGTTGAAAATCAGGAAGCTCGAGAACCATTAATCCTGCTGATATAATTTAACCAGATTACATTGCTAATACAATTTTTAAGACATACTTTTAAAACGTAAAAGTCTTATCCGCTATATTATCATTGAAATTAACGCGAGGTTTGAAATTTCTTATACATATATCCATAGTTTCGTTTCTCTCATTGAGATTTTCTTTTATTTTTTTGAACATATATTTTGCTTAATCTAAATTTATATATCAAGTTTAAATATAAAGTATAAGATTTAAATATAAAATTAACAAGTATAAAATTAATAAAAATACGATAATATCAAAGCTGATAATATCAAAGCTTCCGAATGATTTGTTTAACATCTTTAATTACGCATAGAAGAAGATTTCAATTTTTTTAGGAAGGTGTCGCAGATGGGAAGTTTGTCCTCGCAAAAATCCTTCGCAGCGTGCCGTCAAGAACGGTCGCAAAATTTATGGCGGCCCCGCGTCGTGCCGGAACTTCGCGTGAGCATAACGCGCCTCGGGATGTTCTCCGTGTAAACCTCAACGGATGCCGCGATCCGATCTCGTTTCGCTTCTTCTTCTACTTTTTCTCACACCCCAACATCCGTGTCCTTCTCCACCTTCCTTCGTCTCTGAGTCTTCGGCGCGTCCTCCGGGCACCGACACGCTCGCCGAGTTACTATACCACATCACGTGACCACCACCCGATTCACCCTCACTTTATCCTTGTCCCCTCAACGTGAATTCTGTCGCGCATCCGTAAAAGTAAGGACCATAAAACTGCGGAGCTTGTAAATACTGCTTAAATCAACGGCGGGCTACTGGCGGTCATCGATTCTCGATCGCTCTTCGTGAGAGATAAATAGTGCGCGTGTCTCTCATGTCGCGACAAGATGATTTGTTCGATGGTTCGTTCTCATTGTTTAACATTCGCGGTCGACGTTTTAGATTAACGAGACATTTGAGTTGCCGGATCTATACTTAAAGTATTATCTTGCCCGTTAAGTTAACTTACAGTTAAGTGTAAAATTGTGTTAAGACAATCGGAGGCGGAATGTCACAAATGATTCTGATGTTACGGATTTTTTTCTTCGTGAACTGTTAAAATAATTTAATTGTAATTTGTTTAATCATATCAAATTTTGATAGAGCAGTAATTGTGAGCACTCCAGCATTAGTGATGAAATTGTGTCATTATTTAAAAAAAAAAAAAGAAAAATTCAATTTTATATTCTCCTCAAAGAATTCAAATTTTGGCGTTAAGTTTAGAAATACTGGAATCTTTATTTGTTTTTGTAATAAGAAGCATATATTTCTTATCTTATTTGCTGTATTACAATAAAAAATAATTATAAATTGTTTATTTAAGTTGTCATTTAAAAATAAGACAATGTATATATCTCATATCTACGTATATTTTATTCTATATTAAAAATAAATATTATTTTAATTTGAAAATGATTTGCATAAACTTTGTGTATGAATAAAACAACATTTCATGCGAATGCAACAATTGCGGCGCGAACACTCGTACGGATTAACGGCAGGAAGGTCAACAAAATTACACTCCGAGAGATCCACTCTTTCCGGTCCAATCTCTTTTCTCATGCTTCGGACATTGAGCATCGATCGGGATTTACTGGACCGTCGCGCATTGTCTGCTTTCACAGTGTTCTTAGGATACGCAGTCTTTGAAGCGTGCATCGTGGCATTGTCGCTTTGAAAGAGACTGGCCTACATATATTGTACGTCGAAGTCTGCTTCCTTTTCCAAGGACAAGACTATACTCTCGCAAAAGTCAATTTGCACATGTCTTTACATACAATATTAAATCTTTCTGCAATTAATTTATTCAGTATATGTTGGCATTTAATGATCGCACGATTCAATATATAATTATCATAATTATTGAATTACTCTGAAATAAACATCCGTTGAAATCGCTCGAAATAACATGTGATATCAAATGAAAATATAAAATGTATGTCAATTTATTTAAATTGAATTTGTAATGTTAATGTTGTAAACATTTCTCTCATCTGAAAGCGGCTCTCTCTCTCTCTCTCTCTCTCTCTCTCACTGGCACACTTTTAAAACACACACACACACACACACACACACACACGCACGCACACATTTGTCTTTAAATTGTTTGCATGTAGCATTTATTTTTCCTAAATTTTTTTTAATTTTTAATTTTTTTATTATTTTTTATTATTTTTTATTATTTTTTTATTGATTTTTATTCTATTTTTCTTTTGTTTTTCTTAATAATATTATTACTTTATTTAATCGTTCCTGAATGAATAAATATATTATATCTCAGCGTTTGAGAAGATGTCATCTTGTATAGAGCACATTCAATAAATAATGATCTCTCTTTCTCTCTCTCTCTCTCTCTCTCTCTCTCTCTCTCTCTCTCTCTCTCTTTCTCTTTTTCTCTCTCTTTGCGCGACTCTTAAATCTTATCGATATAAAATTATCAAATTAGATCCCTACGAGAAGTGCGAGAAATCCAATTTGCCACCACGTCGATCCCTTCGCTAAATAAAAATGGTACTTTAATTCTCACGTCGACTATCCCATTGATATGATCGCACGCGTGAAGAGATAGTCTCGTTGGAGAACATACATTTGGCCTGTCACGCCGCTCAACCGTGGACTCGCGTCGACTTTGTTCGAAAGACGAGGAACGATCGAAGTCTCGAGTCTGTGATGCGACTCGGCTCTGCTCGTACCGATCGGATTATCGATAAGTATTTAAGCGCGGTGGAACGACAACCGACGCGGAGGCCAGAGTGAGAATTAACGAAAACGTGACTCGGCGTTGACGCGATGCGCCATGGCGCTGCCCCCCGCGATGATTCTGGGTAATTAATTCACAATGGGGCGCTGGGCGGCCTCCGATCGTCTCATCTTCTTTCTCTCTCTTTATCTCTCTCTCTCTCTCTCTCTCTCTCTCTCTCTCTCTCGCCTCCCCTTTCTTTCTTTCTCTTCTCATTCTCATACAGCATACCTAATATATGAATCTTCTTCACCCTCATGATGATATCGATCATGGATAGGGTTTTAGTTAGTCGTTCTTTTCTTGGCGTACGTACACGCGCGGTCGCTCTCTGTAAAGATTGAGTATCGAGGATCGATTTCGTACGCGCGCAAACGCCCTCGAGTTCTCTCGTCACACCGATGTATGAACATGCCGATAAAAAGCGGATTTAAGTGTTATCTAAACGATCATAACATACACTATCATATGATTCTTCTTATAATCGCAGACGAGAGCGAATTTTCGCTGGCATCATTGCTCGATAATAATTTTTAACAGATGAAGATTCAGATAGAAAAGAGAAATTCAAGTAGATAGTAGTCATCGATATATAGTAGATACTGGCTAAAGCATCAAGAATCAAAACTATCTTGATGTAGATATAAAAAGAAAAAGATGTGTGTATAGCAATTCATTATACAGATCAAAAGTCATGAGGCATTTAATTAATTTTATTTACGTATGCGTTGATCTGAACACATCTGTTATTAATGTTATGTAAAAAACATAAAGAAATCATATTTATTAATTTTACATAAAGAAACCATATTTATTAATTTTATATAATTGTATATAATTTCGATTTTAATCGTTTCTATATGCAGCATCTTACACTTACATTATAATTAAGCTCTATGCATATATAATGAAAGTAGTATTAAGACCAAAAATCTATATTAAATTTTAGGAATATATTGTCCGGAAAGTTCGTGCCGATGATTTAAATTTTAGTATACATTTATTAAATTATATAGATTAGTCGGCACGAACTTTCTGGACAACCCAATAGATTAGATGTAACATACAATGGATACAAATAAGGTATAGGACATTATTATATATTATATATTTTATTTGTATTCATTGTGCTTTATGTTTAATCTCTATTTCTAATTTTTTTATTTCTCTAATATTCATTCCTGTTCCTAATATTCTTCCATTGTGTAGAGCTTTACTTAAGAATATACTGTTCCTCTTTTCCTTAAACTAATAGGATAATAATAGAAAGGAAGTTCCATTGATATTTTTTTTTCTTTAAAGATCAAAGAAATTTTGCCGTACATTCCGTTCAGTACTACATATCGATAGACGTGACGATTCTTTCATTATTTGCGAATATATGATGGCTGTTCGAGAAAGATTTAATTATGCAATAATAATTTATTGTATGCTGTTCTAAGATCTTTTTCAACAATCGACTATCCCATCCTCGATTATCATCCGTCTCGATAAATTAATTTAATTATGCAAGTAGCGTTTATAATGTAAAAAAAACATAATTATAAGATGTTATCTCGCATTGAATTTTTAATTTAATAAAAAACATAGTTTTATATGTGAAACAAAAGTTTCTATTTACGTGCAGCTACAATTTCGTAATTAAATATATCCTACTTAAACAAATCTATTTTTTTTATATATTCACTGATGTAATCATCATGACATATATTTAATTAAAAAATATAATACAATACTACAGAATTGTTGTAAATATTTCTATTTTTGTGTAATCGAATGCGTCCAATTTAACATACATATTGATTATCGTGATGCATGTTCATGACTTTTCAATAGTATCCTGATAGCCAATGGTGACTAGTGTTACTAAAATTTTGAAAACGTTTGTAAAAAAATTAATACAATTTAATATAAAATTATTAATTATACATAAATAGCAGTATAAATAACGGTATAAAATATAAAATGTACAATTCAATGTTCATAAGAATACATTAATTATATGTTTCTATCATTATAATAATAAAAATTCTATCGTAGTTTTAATTTTACAAGACATAAAATTTACTGCACCGACAATCTATTAACTAAACCTCTTTATTTTCATATACATATCCCATAATTTCGAAGTGTTATTGACATGATCGTAAATTCTTGATTTTTTCTGAATAATAATGAAGCATGAGGCATTGCGATAACAAGCTTGAAGGATCCTTAATGATTAGAATAGGCTGCACGTACCACACGTGTCCGAGTCTCAGTTTTCATTTATTATATACGCATATATGCTTCGAATACATGTACTTATTACAGTTACTTATTACAACACGAAGAGGAAGAATTTTGCTGTAGCGGCAAAACATATCGCTGCTACTGCATATTTAATGTGAAAGCGATAAACTTCGTTAAAAAAAACTGTGTTGTTCAATAATTCGACATTACGATAAATCTGATTATTAAAAATTAAGTATCTGGAAAGCAAAATATAAAGGCCTTAAATTTTTTTAAAATATATATTTTTAAATTTTTTACGGAGAATTACATACATCATTACTTTTTTGTATTGTTACCTTTTTTGTATCATTATTCAAACATTTAATGAGTCTAGAAATTAGTTTTATATTTCCGTGTTATAAAAATCTGCCGCCAGTCCTTTGAATCACGTCATGACCTCTTCTTTTACCTCAATATTAAACTCTTTCTTCGCTAGATATTTCTTAAGATGAAAAAACAAGTGATCGTCTCTGAATCCGACTATATATAACAACGAGATTCGGGCTATACAACAGATGAATGGTACAAAAGATGGATCATCACAAACTCAATTTTCCAAAAATTCCTAAATATATGATATAAGGATATAATTATCCGAGAAGACTTAATTATGTGATGAAAATTTATTCAATATTGCACTAATATGGTACCACTTCGTGCCATTTTGACAGGTCATAATGTCATAATTTGTTTATAATTTTCTGTTGAATTCAGAAATAATCTTAGGAAATACTTGATCAGAAAAAGTTTGACAACGATGTTGAGGTAAAAGAAGAAATCATGACATGGTTCAAAGAATTGACTTCTATGATGCGGAAAAATTAAAGCTGATTCCCAGGCTATATAAATGCTTGAATAAAAAATGGTAATTATGTTCTAAAATAAAGCTATATATGTAAATATATATATATATATA
>NW_017259319.1:1065675-1076230 GCF_001594045.1 Atta colombica
TAGTTGTAACAGGAAAATGACCTTAATGAGATAAAATCATCTTTTATAAGTAAAATAATTTTTAACTTTTTTTATTCTCAAAAACTATTCAAGATATCAAAAAAATTTTATATAAAAGTTTAATAATAAAATTACTTCTATTTATCCACATCTATAAAAAAATATTTTTTTAAACATATATCTTGAAAATAATTATTTTTATAAAATATTGTTGACGTGAATAAATAAAAGTAATTAAAACTTTTTGACATCTTGAATAATTTTTGCGATATAACGAAAAAAACTAGAATTCGCTTCATTTACAAGAGGTGATTTCAACCCTTAAAGTCAGGTTTCAATTGATATTTTCTAAATTTATTTATTTGTGTAATCTATGTGTACGCAAAGTTTTATTAAAATTAGAATTTTACATTTTGTGAAATTTTTTTTAGTAAAAGATTTATAAATAAGTATTTTAAGAAAAATTTAAGATCTTTATACCTTTATTTTACCATTATAGAATATATAAGGGTCTAGAAAAATATCACATATGAAAATACTGTAAGTACATGTTACATATATAATTTCCGTATGCAATATTTTTCGAGAATAAGAATTTGATCATGCGGCATGCCTGGTACCTATCTCGGAAATCGGAAGTTTCAGATTTATATACATAGTTGAATTAATATGCAGTTTTTCTTAAAATACAGCAAAGCAATAAAGTGCTTTGCTGTATTTTAAGATACTTATTAATATTATTATTAAATTAATAAACAATGCAACTTGTATTACTTCCAAATTCAGTTTATGATTGCGTTTTAAATCGGTAAACAAATTGATGTGCTGTTTATAGAATTAAAAAATATATTTGAAAATTTACGTATAAATATTACTAAGCACCAAGATCTATTTCGACCAAAGAATTTTTTGTTTTATTTGTATACATTTTTAATTCTTAGCGTTAATTTAAGAATTTGTTATACGCGTATCTATATTTTACATTAATTCGAAACAGGTGAAATTCAAATGTTTTTCTATAATGAAAGCCATGATTTCTTACAGTTCTGATGTAGAAAAACTTAAATGTGTCAACAAACCTAATTTCCTCCAATGTTTTTATAGCATTTTATATTTGATGAAGTGCAACCAATTAGCGATTAAGCTAACCTCAAGGAAGGAATTAACAAGAATCATTATTACATAGATAAAGGCAAGGTCTGCGAGCAAGTGATTTTCGAAGAAAGGCATGCTAAATCGCTAGGTCTATTTTTTTTCTGGAACCACTGATAATACGCGTTCACCATCGTCGAACGACTATAGTCGCTTGATAATGATTGCACTAGTAACGTCCTTCCGCGAAACCATCAGCAACAAATAGCGGGCAAACCACTCGAAGGCATTCTCTGCGGACTATGATGCACGCGACAAACGTGTAACCGCAAGAGAGGGAAGGCCTGCGGAGAGGGAAAAAAGTTTCGGGGGGATGTAAAGAGGGAAGGTGAACAGACGAGGAAAGAGGGAACGAATGAACGGAAATCAAGCAATGGGAAAAAAAAAGAGAGAGAGAGAGAGAACCCGCGACTATCGAGGAGAAGGGGGAGTAAAGTGCAGTGGAGAGAATCGAGAGAGGAAAAGAGGAAGAAGAATTGTCGGAGGTTGAGAAGGGGGAGGAGGAGGAGGAGGAGGAGGAGGAGAAAAAGGAGGAGGAGGAGGAAGAGACGATGGAGAACGAGGAGCGACGCGGGCGGAGGTACCAGGCGTCGCGGCGTTGTCCTCACACGTACCGGCGCTTTCTTAATCATCATCTGTCTATCTCTCGGCATTAGTAGAGAAGAAAGAGGGAAACCATGCGGCGAGCGGCGATAGGTTGGTGGGGACAAGAGGGTACCAAGAGAAAGAAGCGAGCTAGGATGAAGGAAAAAGAAGGATCTGGCCTGAGGAGAAAGAAAGAAAGAGAGGGAGAGCCCCCCCCGAAAGAGTCGCAGAGAAGCGAGAGGAAAAGAGCGGCAAAGAGAGACAAAGAAGGAAGAATAGATGGAAGGGAGCAAGCGAGAGAAAGAGAGAGAGAAAGAGAGAGCGCGCGTGGATGGTACGGGGCAGAGGGGAAAAGAGAAAGAACGCTTCTTACTCCGCCCAGCATCCAAGATGGCGTTGGCAGCGGCTCCCCTCGTCATTAAAATCAATAATTAAAAAATACATCCGTGGGCACCTTCGCTTTTCTAGCGTCTCGTGACGCGCGCCCGCCGCCACCCGCCCCCGCGAGTACGCGCGTACGCGCCCGCGCCGCCGCGCACGTGTGACGGCGCGGCGGGGGCAATGCGCAGATGAGAACCACTGCGGGCCGTTTCCTTCTTGCGAGTGAGAAGAGAGCGATACGAGAGTGGGGTGCTGCCGCGCGCGGACTGTGTTGAGGGCAAGCGAGGGCGACCAGGGAACCGGGGGACCATGGGGAAGGAGTGTGCTAGTGGTACCAGGCTCTGCACCGGTGAAACCCTTAAACAGGGACACAAGGAACGGGCGGATGGCTACGGGAAGTAGGTACTTCTCTACGACCACCTTATACCCCCCATCGTCTCACGCGTGCATCCTCCGCCCAACTCTCTCAATCTTCCCCCTTCCTATTTTGTTCTACCTGCGCAACGTTCGAAACTTACCGGCGAACTGGATTTTCGGAGTCTTTTAATTACCGCGATTATTATCGCGCTATGGAATACTAATTAATTCCGGCTGGGTCGAGCGTGAGAGGCAACCAACACGAGCGGACGCGAGCCGAAGTTTCTCGCCGTGCCGAGCGCGAAAAATTATGCGAGACCGGCTTTTCCGTCCCGCCTGTCGAGTTCCTTGGGGGTGCGCGATAGGATTCTCGAGAAAAAGACACGGAACACTCGGCGTAGTCACGATGACTGGAAAAAAATGGCGAAATTTTTGGAGGGGTTTGAATCAAAACAGTTCCTGGGTTACAATTAATTAGTTTTTAATTTATTTCCCCGATCGACTGAAAAATTAGTAGGCTATTTAAAAGCGATGAAACTGGAAAACTAATGAAACTATGAAACAAGTTTCAAATATATTTCTTTTACGTGTAATAAACGCGTATATTTTTACATGTATAAATATTAAAGTATATCATATCCTTAAAACTTAAAAAATGATATTAGGTGTAGTAAAAAAAAATCCATTATTATTGCATGAAATTGAATGGAAAAATAATGGATTTCTTTTTACTACATCTAATATAATAAAAAAAAAGTGATTTTCGAGTTATTTTTATGAATAAGTTAAGTAAACATTACTCTACCAAACATCAAAATTGAATTGAATTAATTTAGTTAAAAGATCATATAAGAATGATTTAAAAGAAAATATACTCTAAAATCATCCGACTGAAAGAGGACAAATTTTTAAAAATGAAATGCAGAAAAAATAAAAATAACATTTGATCATTAAGAATATATTCTTTTTATCAATATTATTTGATTAATCAATAATTTTCTGTCAAGTTAAAAAATATTTTTTCGTGTTTTCTCGGAAACTTAACTTTAAATTGTATTACTTTTAAAATAAAGGAGTGATGTGTACGATACATGTGACAAATGCTTCGTATATTCTCCTATATACTTTTACAGAAAATTTACTTTTTTACACAAAATTTATTTAAAGAATTTTTTTATGTCTCCAACAGTTATTAATTTGTAGCAATTAAGTGTTTTAATAAAAAATAATTCTAAGAATTACTTAGCTTTTCTACCGTTACTGTTAAAATAAATAATAATGAGTTATTTGTTTCTTGGATGATTTAAGAAAACATAAAATCAACATATATGTGATTAACATATATTCCATCTTATATTTAAGCAAAACAAAAAATCATGATATTAAAATAATGTTAAAAATCATTTTTTAATTATTACTCACAATTCACTTTAACATCATTTTTTGACGTTATCGTGTCCTATTTACTTTGATAATTTTTAAGAGAATATTACTTTTTGATTATACGGAGTAAGTCTATTGAGAAAGAATCTATCTATACAAAAATTATATTAAAAAATGCAAAATATTATAATATAAGGTTCCCTATCAAATTAAGGTATGTGTTTATAACTCAGGAATAGTCACCTAGATTTTTTTATAAATGATTATTGCAATACTTTTTAAATTCCAATTAAAAGTCACTTTTATTTATTATTTACCTATTGCATATTATTGATTGTTCTCAAATTTATTTGTATGAGGCCATTATGTAGCTTTTTTTTCTAAAAAAAAAAGAATAAAAAAGTTTTGAAAGTAGTTATAATGGATTCACGACCAGTAAAGGAAACTACTATGAGAGTAGAGTTTTTATTTTTTTGCTGTTAGGATATAAAAATCTACTTAGATAGCAAGCTGACATCATTTTATCATTTTTTTTAAATTAAAATTACAGCAAATGATATTAGCTTATTTTTATGTACAATTAGATATGTGATTATTTCCGGATTAAAGAAAAGTACATCGGTGATGTTTCTTCAGTATGCAATTAATATTATATATCAATAATATTAAATAAAACATGTTTTTATCAACAAATGAAATCAATTATAATGTTTCAATAAGAATTCTAACATTTATTTAAAGTACATAATCTAGTTCTAAACTAATATTTAGAAACATAACTAATGAATAATCTATACCAGGATATCTATAGAGCCTTTCAAGGAAAGAATAACTAATTGGAAGCAGTCAAAGTTCCATAGGCATGGAAGAGATTGGAAACAATTGGTCATATGCCCCCGTTCTGATTTGGACACTATCGAAGCTTCGACCACGTTTGAAGCTATTTATGATATGCACTAAACTGGTTGGCTACTTTTAGTGATCATACAATGATCCTGTAATATTGCGATTCTAGGAATCGGAAATTCAGTCAGTTAAGAAGAAGAAGATACTCTCTCACTTACTCTTAAATGCTTTCTATAGGATACGTTTGAGGAGACACTATTAGCGCTATTTATTTATTTTGTTAATTCTGTCTTCATTGTTCATTAGACATAAAACAATTAAGGATAGAATAACATAAATAGCACTTATAACATCTGCCTGCACTTATAACGCACCTCTAAGCTATATATGATTTAAAAATAATTTTGACTTTAATCTAAAATTAACCTAACTCTTAAAAATTAGGATGTCTTTTACATTTTTTTTTTCATACTAACATAATAAAATATTTGTTTGCTTAAGCGTACGTGGCATGCTCGCAGTGAAGAATTACACCAGTCGATAAAATTTCTTTATTGCGTTTTGCATTTCAGTTAAAAAGCGCTTTCGCGTCATTATGAACTATCCAGTAAAAGGGAATTTGTTAACAATACGAATCCCGCCTTTGCAATTGTTTGTGCAATAAGCGGCTTACGCGCGGACTCCGGAAGATATTATAGTGTGCGTATATTTATAATTCTCGCTAATTTTCATCAACTCTTAATGTTCTTACCGGTATTACGTCCGTGCTGGAAAACATAGTGCATTGAGATCGTTACGAAGAAACATCGTTCTAGCGACTTTCTCTCGTGCAAAATGCAGTGACGTCATGTATTGTACGTAATAAAAAGCAGCGATAATATATATAATCGATTTTAAGAATATTTAAGAGAATATCACTTGCAGAATACGTAGAATACAGATACAGATACAGGATTTGCACATTTGTGGGATTTTATGCAGCACTAACAATGAGAACGCAATCGAAATAATCTTTAAAATGAATAATACCGACAATTACTTGTTAATCAATATTCTTAGTTTAGTGTATCTTTGCTGTTATATCGACTATTATATCAATGAAGTAACTAGCGATAACGCTAATTACTTATGATAAGAAGTCATTCAAATGGTTTATGTTTCTTGTAGATCTTTCTTATATCAATTATGAATAATTTTTTGACAATTATAATAAAGATTTCTTTATATTTTATTTTAATTGTGATAGGCTGTAAATGCTGATGGAACCAAATTTTTATTTATATATGTAATAAATTAATAATTAATAATTAATAATTAAATTGTTATCATAACTTTTTAAGACTATCCACAATATCATTTAACGTTCCTTTCCGATTTTCGATAATTTTCTATTCAGATTACGTAGATTGCGCACCATATTGTTGAGTTTTGCTTATATCATAATATTTATAAAACTATTAATATAATTCATTATTAAAAAATGTGTAATAATGTTCCCACAATGTGATATTATATATATTATAATACAATTAAGCGCAATAATTTGAAAAATGTTTTACAATAGTATCTGGAGACACGGTAGTGTGTCGGCGCTAAGACATGACGTGAGACACAGCCGTGCTCTTTTAATAATTACGAACGAAAATATTATATTGTCTGAACAGAATCATACGCCTATTTAGCATAGGACACATACGCCTACATTGAACACTTTAAGATGCATATTTATCAGTTTGTGAAATTAGCAAACAATTCACAAATATTTCTCCAATATTATTTAATCTATTCGTGAACAGTGCATAGGAAAAATTTAAAATTCGCTCGCGAATACTTACGAAAATTCAATATGTATATGCACCGTCTACACCGAATGTTTACTTTGAGTTTGTCGCTTTCCTTTTGATCTTACTGCTCCTACAGCGAACTTGTACGCAAACAGCAAGTGAAAAAAAGAAATAATAACTGATCGCGAATTATTTATTAATAGTTTGCTATTTACAAACTGTTCGGCAATTCCGACGCAAATTCTTTTACACGTATAACGTGTATGCAATATAATATAATTCTGCAGAATGTAAATTTCATACGTCGAGTATTGTTCTTATCTGTAGAAGTTATGATTTATAATATCGAATATTGCAACTCGGAAAATACTATAAGGAAGACTGCAATAAGAATTTACAGTCTATGCGCAAACGAAAATATCAGCATTTCCCTACGGTGTCTTTCAACATACTGAAAGACATTTTTCTTCCGAACCGATGGACTTCTTGGACTTATATGATTATCGTGCACAAGAGGGACCCCAGGGATATATTGGAACAATCCTTTCTCGATTATCTGCTCATATCTGAAACCCTTTTCTACTTCATTGAGCAGTTAACACCGGGATCAATCTTACCGTATTACACATACACGATATGATAACGTAATATTCATATTTATGACCTAATTCAATATAGCAACTTTTTTCTTTTCAATTCTTGAATTAAACTCTAACGTAACGCTAAACAAATAAATAGATGAACGTAATGGAAATTTTCTTGTTGATGTCACAGCGAACAGAATTGGTAAAATTCTACATTTTTTTAGATAAAGTCCAGTGGAAAAATCAGTTTTTATTATCGATTTTTAAAAGTTTTTTTTTATTGATATTTCAGTATTCTAATGTATCACACATTTTAATTTAGCGTCAGTTAAATGAATGTTTTTCCCAAAATTTAAGCTTTATCCAAAATAAAACTTATAGAGTACTTAATACTTATAGAGTAGGAATTGACGTAACAAATAAATTAATTTTTTATTTAATATAAAATATCGAACGGTAAACGTGAACCAAATTAATCGGTAAATTTTTAGTATACATTTTGTTATTGTATTTTTATATTTCTCATTAAACTATGTTCAGATTCCCATCCGAGTGTCACCCAGGTAACATATATTTTATCCTTGTTATTTAATAAAATTATTAAATATAGATAAAATGATATCTACAAAGATTGCTCGAATGGGAATCTAAAACGTGTTTAAAAACCGTTCCGATTCTATGCTTCATAGATACTATATGACAATGATTGCAATGATATATTCAGAAAATTAATTGCCATATTCATGAAAATTATTCGTTATCGTTTAATTGGATATTGGCCGACTATTGATTCGACTAATCAAGAGAACCAAGCGTTTTGTTAATTCTTGGTTAGCAATTTGAGATGAATATTCATTAGTTTTCAGATTACTCATTATGTTCCTATCTCATATTTTTAAAAAATTTAATTTTAAAATTACTATTTTTTATTATTATTTTATGAATTGTACATGTATATACATGAACTACTTTTAGATTCTTCGATACAATGAGTCGAGAATAATCCAACCACACTATGTCCTCTGAAAAATATATTTTTTGAAAGTTAAAGATAAGATAAAGAAAAAGGAAAAGTTGTTGTTCGAGCGGAACAGTATTATTTTTTTATCTTCGATTCGTTAAAGTATGACAAAAAATAAATACAAAAAGATCAAAAATAGTTAATTAAAGATATGTCTCACTTGCAGGATATAGATTATTACTGTGAACAGATTTAATTTAATCCTAATTAACATTTAGCAAAGCCACATCTTTTTTCCTTCTATTTTTATTTTTTTTTTTTATCGAATCAGCCTTTATAATAAAATCTAAAGTTGTGATCATCCCGAATCATCCGATACTTTTGCTTTCATATGTGTCGAACTGTTGAGTTAATTACATGTAAGTCTCGACGCGTAAAGAATAAAGAACTCATATGTATGCATAAGCAAACATTTCTAAAATTTGCCTTTATAACTTCTTTGTTTACTAAACAATGGATGCGTTACGCATAAAACGCATGATATATCATTTTATTTTTCTTTATTGTTTGATGAATAACAAGGACAAATGCATCATGCGCTTCATGCGTAAATTGGAACGCATCTAATATCTACTGTAATGCTTACTGCACGTTGGACGCGATAAGCGACGTGTGATGCAAAGCAGAACTTTCATTGAAAGTCACTCGTCGTTCATCGTCCATCACGTCCAGGGTATAATAGGCATTAGTCGAATTTATTGTTAATCCGAAAATTTATTCCTAAAATTTATTTTTAATTAATATATAATCCGTAGTCGTTTGTGATAATTATCTGTTTGTGCGACCTTCAGCAGCTGTGGAGCAGCAATTCAACGAGGGACTGATTATAGTCAGTCATAACTAAGACTGAAACGATCTTTCAGTACCAACTACACCTTCTTGAGACATCCTACGGAGCGTAATTTACTTGAAATTGTACCATGAGTGTCCTTCCAGTTATACGTGTGTCGAGCCTCCCTTGAAGATTTCACCATAGGAAGTAAGAAAAAAATCAGCGAGGCGAACTCTGAACCATGAACGAGGGTGCATGCTACGTGGAAAATTCCATAACAGAAACCTGACAGTGCATAGCTAATTGTTATGTGTAACGTAAAAACGAGAGGAAAATCAGTTTCTTGCAACAAAGGAAGAGAGTAGGTTTGAAGGAATTGAGCAAGAGAAATGAGTGAAAGAGAGAGAGAGAGAGGGAGAGAGAATGAGGGGAGGGAAAGGATAGAGGGAAAGAGAGAGAAAGAAAGAAGAGAAAAATAAAAAAATGAAAGAAAAAGAAAGAAATAAAAGATAGAAACAGATATAAGAAAAAGTATAAGGTTTTATATAAAAATATGAACAGGTTGAATGCATTGTACAAAAATATATACATGCATTGTACAAAAATATGGACGAATACATTGTACAAAAATATGCACGTGCATTCGACTGATTTATTTGTTGCAGAAGACACAGTAAAACGTAGAATAAAATAGATAGATAGAGAACGAGAGAGAGAGGGAGAGAGAGACCGAGTCAGCGAGCGAAGGAGGGTCCGTGGGCTGGTACCCATCCGACTGGAGGTGGCAACGAAGAGGTGGGACTCTTCATCTCGTTCTCCACGCGGGGCAGTTACAACTCGACCGTTTAAAGAGTCGGATTGACCGTTCGCATACTTTTTCAGTGCGTATATCAATGTGTGCGCACACAATTATACACGCGTCGCGGCTGCTACCTGCGGAATAACGCGCACGCGGAATTCGCAGTGCGTGCGTTCTCCATATCGTGAGCTGTAAAAGGATACAATTCCGTAAGTGAATTGTTGACACACGTGCGAGAGGGTGCACGACCGATAGGAAACTCATGATAGGACGACGATAATGTTGGAAAAATGCATTTTTGCATGATAGTCTCGTACAAAATGTCATCTTGCAAACGGCTGGCAATACTTTAAGCGCGTAAATTACGTGTATGTGTCTTTTCGTGTTAAATTGTGTCACATGTGTGTATCTGCTCCTGATGATTTATTTCGAATATAGTTCTGTTACCAAGAATCCCACGAGAACATCAGGAAATAACAATCGTAAGAACAATTATGTGAGAATGAGGTCACATACCCAAAAAAAGTTTAACTTCATTTTGAATACTTTAGCATGAAGTTGTTGGGGATTTTTGGAGACTCCGATATTACTCTCCAAACTGGCGCTTTATTTAAAATTATGAAAGGTTATTATCATAACATTAATTATGAGTAAACAATAAAGATTCGGTGATATGAAAAGAAAGTTAAAACGTTCCTCAAATGAAAAAAATTTAAAAATAATATGAATAAAAAAGAAAAATCAAAGAAATCAAACAAAATTAAAAAAATATTTTAATATTTTAATATTCATTAAAACTAATAATACTGTAAAAATGATTATCTCAATCTTTCTTTTAATTTTGCAAGTAAAACGAAATATATATATATATATATATATATATATATATAT
>NW_017259319.1:1076330-1095269 GCF_001594045.1 Atta colombica
TATATATATATATATGGGATTATTTAATCTAAAATTTATGAAAATTTGTAATTACGCTACTGTCATCACATTCAAATATTTTACGGAACTTATTCCAAGGCTAGTATTAACGTTCTTGAGTTGCTATTTGCTCTTAAAGAGTCGTCTGGTTCACCAATATATTTATAGTATTGAATGCTTGACCCTTTCGTTGGTTTCCTCATTGTGTTGTCACACAACGTTTTAGCAGCCTCGCCATCTTCGATTAATTCAAGAGTTCGAAGTATTTATACAAAATTGTAATAATATAAATTCATAAGAATACAGAAAAAAGCCGCTCGTGAAATGAAAAATTCCGCTGTCGTGAAAATCGGAAAGACAAAATAGTCAGCAGTACTACAACGACTACAGCCCGGCCAAAGTGAAATTTTTTTTCCGGAATGAGAAGATCCTAAGGTATTTTTTTGCATTATGGGGTTTTGGATTCGTTATTATAATTAAATAAATAAAGAATATTGTAACTAGGAATCTTCTTGAACATAAATATTTTCTAAATTGTTTAGAAATCTTTTTAAGTTGTTTAATATTAGTAAAATTAAAGAACGACAAAATATTTGTCTTGTATCTCCGGCATATTGTTTATTCTTTCAAAAAATTATTGATATACCTAATAGATAAAATTTTATTGTATGTAGATAATTCGATGTTTAATAATACGATGTAGATAATACTGTTGGAATTGAATATACATGAGAGAGCGAAGTTTTTTCGTCCATTTCTGGTGATAATGTTTATATTTCTAAACAACACATGTTGATTATTTAAAGATTGTGCTTGTACTCTCAAGGAATAACTGTATCATTGTATAATGTAATTATTGTATAATTATAAGTACATCACTGCAAAGAGATATTGTTTACTATATGATGTTTGATCAATGTGTTAAGACAATGCTAAAGGTTTAGTTGTACATTTTGGTCGATTGCTCTTTCTGCACTCCTTTCTTTTATACCAACTGCAACCTTCGTGCAACCGGGTCGCGCATCGCCGATCAGCATTTAGGCTGCGCGTGAGTTGATATAAAAGTAAGAAGCGCAGAAACCAATCTGAAAATCAGCCGAAATGTACAACTAAATCCCAATTCTCTTAAGATATTCTTTTTGCCGATATTATTTGAGTAGTCAATAATTTTTTATAATATAAAATTGAAAAATAGTTTTTCTCTTTTTCTAGAAAACTTAATTTTTTAAGTTGTGTCACTTCTAACATAGGAGTAGGCAATATTGTTAATTATTGAATTAATCTGAATTAACTAAAAAATTGAGCTCCAATGATAAAACTGAGTATTCAAAATTAATTCTAATATACATTAAATTTTGAAAAAAAAAATCTAGAATTATATTTAAATAACAAGAACATGCTTATATGCGAATGATATGTATGCATATGATTAAAACCAGAGAGAGATAAGCGGAACCAAAGATTTCGTTTCTTTGGTGGAAGATTCGTTTTTTGAATTAGTATACATTCGTTGTAATTAAAATGAAATATAATATATGAAGTTTGGCGAAAGCGAAATAGAAAGTTTTAAAATCGAGGGCAACAACAAAGAACAAGTCTTAAATTCATCAAGAGATATGCTAGTTCTTTGTCGCATTGGATTGCACTAAAATTTTCTATTTCAATTTCGCCAAATTTCTAATATCTATTTATTTCATTTTTTTTTTTAGTATGTATTTGAGTAATGAGTGTACACTGCGAATAGATTTACAATTACAAAGAACAGATATAAATATTCCGCCACTTATGCATGCGCCAAATGCAAACAAATGTGATGACAGCAGCACCTGCTAGACCAGTCAAAGACCGGTGTGATTCACGCTCACAATGCTTAAAAATTATTATTACAGAGATGTGTTTAAAAACTCGATTCTGTCAGCTCCTAATCTTATATCCTTATTCAACATTCGGTGAACAGCAAGGATAAAATGATACTTTGATTAACAGAGGCAAGTTTGGAATGCACCTGGAGTGAAAATCCAAAAAAGTATAAATTTTTCGCTCTTTTTCAATAGTGACAGTATTTTAACTTTTTAGAATGAGATTTAACTCCAAGAAATTTAAAGAGTATGGAATGCAGATGCGGGAAGTTATATAGATAATTATAGATTAGATTATTAATTATGTATTTTGTTATAAATATAATTATATTAAATATATATATATATATTATAAGTATATATAACAAAACGAAATATATAATTAATGATATTATCAAGGCTATAAAATAAAAACTTACCGCATTCGCATCCCATAAGATACTATTGCAAGTGCATTTTTTAAGTGGTAAAAAATTTTTAATGATTTCAGACTAATCTCATTCTTGAAACAAAGCGCTATGAGAAAACAGCTATGAAATAAAGAATAGGGATAGTAATAGGTATTATACATTTCAATTTCGAGCCAAAAACTACAAATTCTGGACTTGCTAATATTCATATTCTTAATTATCATATTCCAGAAATAGTTAGACTAATCGAGTACTTAATAAATTTAATCGATATAACTTGGGTTTTAATTATTGTATATTAGAAAAGTATCTTCATTTCTTTTTCTCTACGTATCCTATGAGTGGAGATATTACAATGTAAATTCTAAATTAGGAAATTTAAAAAATGTCATTATCATCGTCTTTATTATCATTGCCTAACGAAAAGTACGTTGTATTTTTCGTTTTTTATCTTGAATTGTACTTCAATTAAAAATACGACATTGTAGTTTTTTTAAATGTTAAGAGAGTCTTCATTAAAATTGTCTTTTCTTTATATCTATTAATATTACGGCTGCCATCTTTCGATTAGTATTTCATTGGAGATCGATGATTCTTCTGCCGAAGATCTCACTACCCTGCCGGAAATTCATAACTACTACAAAAAAATCAGATTCAATTAGAGACGGCAAAATTGTTACCGTATGCATTCTTCATACTGCATTCTCTAAAAGAAAGATTAGGATTGGCTCACTTATCGGAGATTTCTTTTCGAAACCGATGGAAAACACATCTGAAAAAAAATCAATTTGAAATAATTAATCTCACATTTTTTCCATCAACCAAGAACGAAGATTTCTTCGATAGACTGATGCTCTTTGAAAATCGGAGAGATGGCAACATAATAGAATTAACATATGATTTTCCTTTTTTGAGTAACAAAATTATTTTTATACACGGCCAACTCTTTTTACACTCTGTTAAACAATATTTGAATAAAAATTATATATCGCAATCATAATATGTAGGAACTATTCCATCATTTTCAATCAAATTTTATACTATAAAATAATATAAAATTTACAATAAGAAACAATATCTTTTTGCATTAATATGCTTATAATTACCTTGTACAATCATGATTGCTTCTTGAGCACAAGTATATCCTTTAAATATTCAATGTATACTGCTCAGAAAAATAAACAATATCGTGAAAAATGGAATGAAATAGCCATGCTTTATCCTATGTTTATATATTCATGTTAATATATGTTTATTTTATTATTCATCAATTGTTTTACAACATTAAATATCAAGAATCGCATTTGAATCAATCATTTTCAATAATAAAGTCGCGGAAAAGGATAATCTTTTTTTTCTGAAAAGTTGTGAGATTTTAAATAATTCTTGTTAATAAATACAAGAATCGATGTACATATAACTTTAAGCAAAAAAATTATAAATAAATCTAATTATAAGTAAATCTATTTAATTATAAGGACATTTACGAATGAATTTATTTAATTATAAATATTTACATATATATCCAAAATGAATGCAAAAGTATCAAAAATTGAAAAGTTGAAAAGTTATTACAGTTTTTTATCACAATTTTTTACATTTGAAGTATAATTAAGGCATGTATCTTCAAACTTCTAAACAAACATATAACTTTCTTGCAACATCACAAAAAATTACAAAAAGATGTCTGCACATTGAAAACATTTCCGTACATATAAATCATAGATATCACATTCCACAAACGGTATGTTAAAAAAAAAAATCCATGATAGATCGAACAACAAGAATTGCGCACCTAAATCAATATTAATGAACAAATCATAAAGAAAAATCGGTAAAATTAGTTTTTTAAAGAACACACATTCATTGTTGGATAGTTGACGTTTTCTGAAAATAGGAAACAAGGAAAGAGTGCCGTGGTCCGCAACATTGGTTGAAGCGGGACAGTATAAACGGAGAGGGTGGAGAGAAGAAGAGAGCGAGAGAGAAAGAGAGAAAGAGAGAAGCAAACAAATACGGCTATACGCGAGGTATAGTAGGAGGGGATGACGGTGGAGAAACCGAGATGGAAGAGTGGGGAAAGGAAGGAGAGTGATCGCATATGAGTGAGAGAACGAGAGGGAGAAATAGAGCGAGAGAGAGAACAAGTTAAAACGGTACGAGTGAGGGAGTGAGCTTGATGAAGAAAGAGGTGCGCGCTACTAACTTGGACGAAGAAGCTGTGAGATGGAGGGGTATGTATGAAGGCTTAAGAGAGGGACGAGAATCTTAGGAGGGGCGCCTATAACGTCACGGCGCATTCACTCACCGGCCGTCGCCGACGCCGCTGTGTGTGGCACACGCAATCCGCCACGATACGGTCAGTTCTCTCTCGACCACCCCCTCGCGCGCGCTGTGGCGCGCACCCACGCGCTTCCCTCCTCTACGTCTCCTGCGTGATCCCTCTTGGCCGCGAGATACGCGTAACCCCCCGCACTATCCGCAATCCTTTATCTTCTGCGCGTCGCGGAGTGAATTTTCCCTGTGGTGTCCTGGAACGACTTTGTGAAACTTGAAAGCCCAGTGTTTACTCGCGCGGTGTTTACTCGGTAGTACATGCGGCGGGAGTTAACGCGGGATCTCTTGTACATCCTGAAAGTGTTCGCAATTTGCGCTTACCAATTGTTTTGGTGCGGTGTCCCAAAAACGTGTCGCGCATGTGTAGCGCTAAAATACTTTTGGGAAAACTTGTCACGTGAGACGCATCACCGACGCCGACGTCGACGCCGCGCCGATGCCGGTGGTTGCTTCTTTTGTGATCTCTTCGCTATACGGTGGGTGACAGTGAAGAAAATCAGCTGATCGCTGATTCCATTTAAAGGCGCAGTGTTCCTTTCGTATATTCTTTTTCTCTATCTCCGTTTTTTTCATGGTGATGGTTCTTTAATGATGTCGAAGAATTTCTTTAGTGTTGCAACAGCGTGTCTTTGCTTGAAAGTTGAATACGTGGAACTATTGTGGTATTAGTGGATTGAACTTTTGCAAGTTTGAATTTCATCTTTTTTCACAGCACAAAAATTTCATCGTTTAACTTTCTATAATTATCTTCATTCAGGAACTACGTATCTCTCTTTGTTACACATACTCGTCTCTTTTAAATCGCAATATATTTCTTCTGCGATTTTTTTCTTAATGCAATTCTTCCTCTTTAATTAACGGAGTGAGTGCCGGAGTAAGTGAGGAAAATTCCTGTTCTAATTTCTTTTTATACATATTCATTCTTCCTTTTTCTTCGTTTCATCTTTAACTCTTGCTTTAGCATATAGATAATCACAATAGGAGCGTATTCATTGTTCTGAAAACGTCTTTCCATTCTTCCCGCGCAAATTCCCGCGTCGTCGTTGACCATAGAATTGCGCGCGTGATCCAACGGATCCTTCGGAACCCCTATCGTACCTCCGGAATTCTGCGAGAATGCCATGAGGCTTCGAAGATGACCTTCGAAGGTATTGTTTGGTGATGTGGCGATGATAGATCCATTGTATATTCCTGCGTGCTCTGGATTGCTTGTGACGCGAGTGCCCAGATCTAAAACGTAAATTGCGTTGATGGTGCCATTGTCTTTCCGCACGTGTTTTTCCGACTTTAAAGTGATGCTTTCTCTGCTTTGAAAGTTTGAAATGACGTTCTTTTTGCAAGACGAATAAAATCGACGAATGTGTAAACTCGATAATTTCAACGAAACTTCTTGAGTACGTTGCTCGCATTTTGGAAGGACAAGGCTTTTCTCAAGTTCTATGCCCTGTCACTGGCTTGGAGAATTCTAATTTGGAATTGGACGGGTTGTATTAACGAAGAGGATTTGTGTCCTACACATCAAGGGATTGAACTCACGAGATCTAATCGTGGAGATCTATAAGAGTTCCGAGTGGAAATCGGACCAGTCATGCGAGACCGATGCTTTAATCCTCTACTAGCAGAATCTATTGTTTGGATTTGTATGATGATCGTATCCGAGCTTCGCTGCATACCTGGTATTTATGATTGCAAACCATGAGTCAATTTCAAATGGACGTTTATGATACTATCAGTAAATTGTAAAGTAGTCTACATAAATTTTCAAGCATAACGCGTGTGAACTCTGACAAAAAAGAACGAGATTAAAAAAAAAAGATATTATGCATAGTCATTTATGCAACTTTTTTATTCAATGAACGCTCGTATGGTTGAAAGGAGCTGTGCTTCTACATATTTAATAAGATCGATTTTATTGCTTTTCGAGAAAAACGCTTAATAAATTTATACATGATTATTATTACATTTTTACCTATTATATTTTTGTCAAATTCAACAAAACTGCAATTTGTGATACATCGAGAAATATTTTTCGGCAATTATTCAACAATGATACATTTTGAATAATGATAATACATTGAAGGAAAAAAGACAGAAAAAGGAGGTTTGAACGTTTCGGTTTGTGAAGAAATGTATTCCTCATATTTGGAACTAAAGAATTCTGAAAAATGTTTTAAAATAAGGACGGGAAATGTGGAACATTTTAAGAAGTTGTATAAACAAATATTATAAATTCTTTTAATCTTTAATAATAATAGTTTCCTCAATATAAACTTGTTACTTTTTTCGTTACTTGTTTTTCGCCAAATTTATATTTAAATAATGATTCGCTCAGAAACGATAGCAATATGAGTTGCAATAATTTTCTCACATATATTTCTGAAATATCAAAATTATGAGGAATCTGATCTCGTCTGGTTACTGGATTATCGTGTATTTCTGTTATGAAAATTTTAAATTTCTGTATATATATATAGATTGGTCATCGTGAATTCTTAGAATGCTGTTTCATTCATCCATTTCTGCTGTATAATAAAAATTGTTAGGACAGAGAAGTTCTTGAATTTTTCTAAAACTTTTTTAAAAATTTTTCTTCAAAGTCACAAAAAAAACGCTTTTGTTGTACAATGAAAATATAAATCCCTTAGGCTACGTTCCTTTCGATGCACTATCATTCTAGGAATCATTTCATTCTCATTGTTTATCAAATGTTAAACAAATGATGCTCACATACGTTGTGAGTGCCAAATGGAATGTAGCCCTAATGTACACTATATACTTACACTCGCTAAACCTCAAGCTAAACCTAGAGATGAGCTTCGAGCCGAATTTCTTCACATGTGCGAGATTCGATTCGAATGTGGACACAGAAAATAGTTTCATTGTTCGCGAAAATCGCGGGCATTCAGTGTTCCTTCTTTTCCGTATAAATCAAGAAATCTGATGAGAAATTTCGAATGTTATGCATCGTTATGACTAAGTTAATAGTTCGTCCGCGTATAACGCACAATGCATCGAAACGCGGAAATGAAAAAGGAAGATGAAGCTTGGCCAAAGAGGACACGGAACAGAAGAGGACTCGGAAGAGTAACTGGTCGACGTAAATCCGCGCTTTTTCCGAACACGTGCGAGTTTGACAACAAACTTGCGGAGAGTTTTCGACGGCGCACAGTGACGTATCCCGGCCCGGTGGTTCCCTGGGAGAACACGCTTCGTGTGAATTACGAACAACAGGAAAGAGAAAAGTATTTTTCTCCTCTCGCACACAGGGTACTTCTTGTCAAAGAAAAATAATGAGTTTTTGAGTGCCATTTTCACCGATTTTACCGATTCACCATCGTGAGTTAAAAACAGCAGGTTGAAGAGGCTCAGTTACTTGATTCTACTGTGTGACATTAGCACTCCGATTTCATGTTCACAACACTTGTCCTTGTTTAACACTTAATAAAACAAGAATAAAATGATTTTTAAACGTTATAAACGTGAATCAAATTATGACCTAGAATTTGTTGTTTATTCGTATCTTATTGTTATTTGTAGTTTATGTGCCTATCTCGTTTATTAAACATAGCTTGTTGTGTTGCCTACTTCAATCTTCTACGAAAAGAACTGTTTACGATCGCAAGGGATGCTTGGCAATTAATTATCTGATGGTATAGAGAGAACACTTTTATTAATCACTCATTTAGTGTCGATAGTGTCAGTGATTCTGACGGTAGATGATTGACAATGCAGGGACAATGCGTAGATGAAATTCCTCTACTCTGTTCTGATACCACGATTCTATTTTCCGAGATTTTTGAAGTCGCGATACCTACTGTCGAGATATTCGTTTCACGTAGAAGCTCTTTCGAACGCAAATTGAGCGAGAGAAGTCTCTTATTTCACATGCGGTGTGCTTGCGTTTTCTTCACCCCGCGCGATTTATTATTTTTATCGCTATTGTATTATCGTAAGCGTAATTGCGACCGAAGTGATTTATCGAGCGTGTATCCGTAAGTGGGTTTTTCACGGTGCAGTTTATAATCGAAGCTGTCGCATATGTGTAAATGACGTGATGTTGAAGAGGTGTACGCTCGTTCCAGGTCACGTCGTGCGCCTACGCACGTGTGCCGCCTTTTGCATTAATTACGTTTTAATTATAAAATAAACGCACGAACGCTACGTCATTCGTTTCAATTCGTGTCGCGTACAGACAACTAGAGAAACGTATAGAAACTCAAGGGCCATTCGTTCCGTTAGAATTGCGTGCAAAACATACTTACCTGTATGTTAAATAGTGTATTTTATTGACAAAGAGGGGCGAGAGAGAGAGAGAGAGAGAGAGAGGGGGGGGGGGAAGAAGGAAGGGAATTATTGCACCAACTAATTAAAAATGAATTTGCAATTTTGTTAAGTACAGTTCATATTATAAGCACCTCATCGACCTACTTTGAAATTATATATTTATATAAAAGCATTACGATTAAAGAAAAGAAACAAAAGTTTCACTCGTGTCTGTCTAACGTGCCTCCTCGACAAGTTTACGAATCGCTGCAATTTAATGGATGATTGATAGAGATGGGTTATTCTCGTGGATTAATGTCTTCTAGCAACTCTTTAAGAATTAGACGGATGCATTGTCAGTCAGCGATCAGACATAAAGAACACGGATGAACTTGATTAATCTTTCAACTAAATTGTACAATTTATTAATTGTTCTTATTCGTTTAGAAGTTGCAAACGGATGACATTTACGATTGACATTTTCGGTATCGAGATGTTCTCTTATGTTTTTATGTGTCACAATTTGGAAAACTCCTTTCTGACACATTGAATATTGGGCGACGTCATAGAAATTAATTGTAATTGCCACTTGTTTTTCTCTTTTGCTTATCTTTTTTTATCAAACTTAAAATTATTAATATAAAAAAGGAATCTGATAATAGCTACCAAATGTTGAATAAATGTATGAAATGATAAAATAATTTTAATAAAATAATTCTGTTAATATAATCAAAAATAATTTTACTTTACTTTTCTATAATATTCAATAATTATTAAACTAAATGCTGATTATATTATTATATTTGATAATATACTTACTAAATATTTAGATAAGTAAAATTATTTATTATATTAATTTAACATTGATTGAAATTATTTAAACATTTTGGTAACTAGATTACTCTTTTTTTTTAGTATAGCCAAATACATCTGATTATCGATGAAGTAAGTACTAACGTTGCTAATATTTAATGGGTAAATCGCACGAAGTGTGATTCCATAATTATCGCATATTCGGCTAGAGAAATAATTAATGTCCTAAATAGCACAATTTATTGGCGAAACATTGATTAAACGTTGGGGATATGTTGGAGCAATGTTACGCCGAATTCTGCTACTAGGAGTGTGTATCACGTTCTCGGGAGCAGCAAGTTTCTGATGATTTTGTGTCTCAATAATGCCAGCATTACAACCTGTTCGTTTCGTTTCTTATCTGAAAGATATTTATTAGATTCCGAACGAGATATAGAAACTATTCCTGCAACAAATCGCTTTGTAATGTTCTAGCTTGTCTTACTTGCATTTTGTATAATGTTTCTTTAAAAAAAGAAAAAATAACAAAAAGTCCACATATTTAACCGAGATAGATTTTCAATATGATGTCACAATCGACTAAACAGTAATAAGTGGAGATGAACCGATATGTTCCATTTAAATTTATCATCTATTGTTTATTTGTAACTGAAAATGATGTTTTATTTTATTTTTAATTATTACCATACATATCACCATGCTTCAATCGAATTCATAAAGATGCTTATCCAGAGTAAAGAGATTTAATCATATCTGAGATTCTCATATGAAAATTACCAACCAAAATCATTAATTACAGCAGTCATATCAGATTATAGACGTTTACTGCATATGAGAAGACTAAAAATAAAAAGCTGTCACTAAAACAAGCTCACCTATGTTAGTCATATCTTGATGTGTGTGCTAGCGTATTTCCTGCAAACGTTGTATTTGTCGCATCAATTGTTTACAGTAATATATGTGGAAAACAAAATGGCCGATTTCACGCCACATGAGCAATAAAAAGTCTCTAATGAATTAAAATATTAATTTTACGCCGATTTATTATAATTGGACTTGTGAAATATGGTTAAAATATGTAAACAGAAAAGTAACACAAGTTGAAAAATCTAATTAAAACTGACACACGATAATCAACGGCATCCATACGCAATACATTGACTTTTCGAACACATAAACACTAATTAATAATTGCTTATTATTACAATGTGCGCGAGCGTATGTCTATAGATTCTCCGAAACTTTGAAACGGCGGGAAAAGAACATGTCATTCGGAAACTAGTTCCTTCGAAGAGACGATGCTTATTCCTGATACCGATAAATTGTTATATCTGAGTGATTTCCTTTTTATGCCTTACTCTCCTCTTCACTTCATCATCTCTTCATTCCTTTATAAAGCTATGCTAAATTCGGACCTAGATCTCAGATGAAAAAAAAATTGGCTAATCGTATTAATCATATAACCGAATTATTCAAATGTGGTTTATTAATAATTTTTCCTCTATCTCTGAGATTTCGGACCGATTTCTAGCATCGTGGACACAAAGACTTAAGAGACTTAACCTCAGTTTTAACCGATTTCTTCGCATTTTCAAATTTTAGAAAAACAGTCAGAGTAGCGACAAGGCATCAAAAAAGAAGAGAAACGAAAAGATAGTTGGCATCATAATACGTGATAACGTGTGCGTGTGAATGGAAAAAGTAGACTTACGCAGGACCACAAAGACGCACGAGAGAGAACGGAGCGGGACAAGGTGGCGGCTCTGCTAACTTATCAACTTCCGGCGGTAGCGGCGGAAGAAAAATGTCGAGCGTCGGGGACAGTCCTGACAGAATGGCTCTGCAATCGCACTATTCCTTACGATGGCACAACCATCTCACCCACATACAACGGGCGTTCGAGGAGTTGTTGCAAGCCGAGATGCTCGTCGACGTGACCCTGATCTGCGCTGACAGCAGCGTCAAGGCACACAAAGTTGTCCTCAGCGCCTGCAGGTAAGTAAACCTTAAAAGTACAGTTTCTTTGCTAAATTTTTCCGATGCTGAATCTTATTCTAATCTTTGGTTCCTTTTTATTTTCAACACGATGTCATTGACTAAACAATAATAAGTGAAAATGAATTGATATATTCCATTTCAATTTATTGTCTATTGTTTATTCAGAAAAATGTCTGAAAATGACGATTTCTTATTATTTTGTTTTTTATTATTGTGATATAATTATCACTAGGTGTGTCAATGATCGAATTGGTAAAGACGCTCATCTCTGTTAGTAAAAAGATTCGAGTTCGAATCCTAGTTTGGATAAAATTTCACAATAATTTTTTTGCAAGATACTTATGAGCATTATTATTAAATTGGCGATAAATTTAATTTTTTTTTATTCTGATATTATTTCCAACTTCAATTAATGCGAATCGAATTCGATCGACACGTATTTATAGAATTGAAAAAGTATTCAAAATTTAATATTATTATTATTATTATTATTATTATTATTATGTTTCATTATTTTCTATTATTTATTATTATTATGTTATTATCTTCTATTATCTTCTATTATTTATTAATATTTTAGATATTAAATTTTTTACCAAATAAAACTCTTTTCCCTTATTTGTGATGATAAACTAAATTTTTATTTTCAGTGAATGAATCAAATCAAAGAAAAATTATTAATTTGAAACAATTATTTTTATATTCGCTGCAGTTCTGCAAAATGAAACATTCATGTGTTGTTTTTGTTATTTATAAAGCAAAAAGAAAATTTTTTACGCAATAAAGTAGAGTACAAATTTTCAAGGATTTCGTGACCACTCGGGAATCGTTTTATTTCTATGTTTTCTTATGTATTTTTCTTCGTAGATCGAAATAATCATTATAATAACCAGACTTAAGCAAAAATTGATATACATAGAAATAAAATGAATAAAATCCTCATTCGCCCTTATTAATCCTTATATCGTTGTAAAATTACTGTCATTATTACATTTCAATAATTTATTTATGAAATTAATTCCAAATTGGATCAAATGCGAATAATATTGTACCACAAAACGTTAGGTTATATTTTTCATTATTTGTTATCTCGATTCCTCCCATTCCAAGCGTTATACATCGCACGATATGATAAATATTATAATGAAAAATATTATAATGAAAATATAATCTAATTAATGTTATGCAATATTATTCGCATTTGATCCAATTTGGAATTAATTTTATAAATAAATTATTCAAACATAACTGACAGTGATTTTATAACGATGTGAATAAGGATTTTATTCATTTTATTTTGATGTACTAATTTTTCCTTAAGTCTAGCGTTATTATAATAATTATTTTCGGTTTCTACGAAGAAAAATACATAAGAAAACATAGAAATAAAATGATCCCCAAGTAGTCACGAAACCCCAAGTAGTCACCTTTGAAAATTTGTATTCTCCTTTATAAGACCAATAATGATACACTATACTCACGTTGTTGTAAGTAAAATTCCTCCTCTCGATAATTAAAAAAAAAAAAGAATGCTTGCAGAATAAGAAATATTAATCCGACAGCAAAGATTTAAAGCTTTCTAAACTCTCTCATCGCCTTTGCCCATGTATCTACTGACAATAACTTCCTATACTGCTTGCCTTTCTAGCGGTTCCTCGATTAAAAATAATCGGTCGAGTTTTATTGATCAACGGAAGTGTATAGTGTATCTTAAAGAAGCGATGCGCATTGAAAACCGAGAGTGGTTCTTGCACTCGGCAGGTCTCTTTTATCCGAAGAAAAATTTCTTCGTCGCTTCTTATCTTCGTGGTTTACCGGGCAACTAAGTGCCGCTTCGTACCGTCTATACGTTACCACAACGCTCTTCTCGCTTCACGCGAGACGTGTGACGTAAAGTTGACAACGAGCGAAAGTCTTGTACCATCTGATTGATTCGCCGTCGCTCGATCAGGAAAGGAGCGCTAATCCTTGCGGTGACTTTTTGCCCGCGGTTTCTGGCCATCATTCTATCTTACTGAGCGAAGACATGCAATGTTTCACGCCTGGGATGCATGTAACGTTGCAAATATCGCGGTGCAAAATTTTCCGTGATTGTGTTGCAACGTAGTTAGCGCAAATACATGATGAATCAACCAAAATGAAAAACGCTTTTTTTTGCTTCTTTTTTGGATTCCCAAATTTTAAAAGAGAACGATCGTAATCGTATGGAGTCGTTTTCCCTATGTTACAGTCCTTTCTTCGAGAGGATATTCGCTGAAAATCCGTGTAAGCACCCCGTGATCGTGCTGAAGGACTTCTCGCATCATGAATTATCCACTTTGGTGCACTTTATATATCGTGGCGAGGTGCAAATCGCCCAGGAGGAATTACCGGGGCTGATGAAGGCCGCAGAGTGTCTGCAGGTGCGTGGATTGTCGTCATCGGAACCGAGGCCGGTATCGACGGAACCGAGGCCGTTATCATTGGCGTCAACGCCGACACGCGATCTCATTCTGGCTGGATCACCAACACCAGAAGTCGCGCGACATGATACACTGGAAGATGATGAAAACGCATTGGAGAGCACAGCGGAGATGAAACCTATCCTGCTTCCACCAACGAGGGACCATCAGGCCAAGTCGCACATTGGCCACATGAACTTTGGTATCCGCGAGAGTTGCGGCTCGCCGTCAATGCCACGTCGGAAACAGGCACGTCCGCGCCGACGATCCGGCGAATTGTTACCGCAAGATCTGAGCAGACGCTCGACCCCACCGGTCAGCTCGAGTCCATTGACGAGCGTTCTTAATCTCAGCGGTCAACACCAGACGCAGCAGCAGCAGCAGCAGCAGCAGCAGCAGCAGCAGCAGCAGCAGCAGCTATTGCTGCAGCAATCTCAATATCATCAACAACAATCGATTAACAACTTACAGAATCAACAGCAGCAGCAGCAGCAACAAGAGGACATGGCGGAGAATCTCTCGATGAAGAAACCTATATCGCCTGGCGGATTAGATCAGCATCATGTGAAGACGGAGGGCAGTGAAGCGACGAGCAGTCCTCGTGGCTCGCCGCTCACAGGAACGAGCCTACTACATCATCCGGATCCTGTATCAGACATCCCGGCGGCCGTAGCAGCAGCTGTAGCGGCAACTGTAGCATTATCACTACCGACAATGCCGACGTTGTCGCTGTCGCAACCGCATCCTCCCGAGTACCTGACAAGCCTCAGCCAATGGCTGCCCGGGCATCCTCAAAGTCAACTGCCGCCGCCGCCGCCGGCTCAAAGTCACCATCCACGCGAGGACAGTCCACATGGTTCCAGCAGATCTCATCCGTATCAACAACAGCAGCAACAAGAATCAGCTTTGCCGCGACGTAGCGCTATGGCGATGTTCACACCGACATTAGACGGCGTGACAGCTCTAGGCGGCGGACTTTTCTCGCATCATGCCACCACATATGACCGAGGCATCCTCGCGGATTCGCTGCTTACGGATAATTTCAAGCCAGAAGCGCTGCAAAATCTTTTTGGTACTCCCAGTCTCGGTCCTCCGCCCGCTAAAAAGGCAAAAAAGCATCGTAATGATGGTGACACACCACGTAGATGGACTGATCACAATACTCGAGCTCTCGCGGTTAACAGGCCCAAAGGACAACACAGCGCTCCGCGAGGTGGACCACCAAGGTCCTGGACGAATAACGAACTTACATTAGCTCTGCAACATGTTTGGGAAAAAAAGCTGACCACGTCGCAGGCTAGTCGTATGTTTGGTATTCCCTATAATAGCTTGTTGATGTACGTGCGTGGTAAATACGGGAAGAGTCTAAAGCTTGAGCAATTACGTAGGACTTGTACCGGCACCAATAACTCTGAAATCATGAATAACAATAACATCAAGCCCGTCCAGCAGTCCGCGCAGATGAGCCACGGGCTCACCGGTCTGCCGCTGCAGCATCCGGGGGACAACAGCGGCTATCCCCATCGCGGTCTACTCGGCGGCAACATGCCGCAGCCGCAGGGCTACTATCCCGCCGATTATGCCACCGCGTCTTTTCCTCTGGTGAATATGGTGCATATGTTACCTCCGAGCGAGCAGAAGGCCTTTGAATCGTCCGCGAATCCGGGCGGCGATGGAGGCGGGGGTGGGTGCGTAGGAAGTGGGGGAGGGGATGGGAGCGGCAGCAGTGGAGGTGGTGGCGATCTGACGAACTCCCAGACCAGCGAGACACCATCCCCCATTGTTGACCACCATCATCACCAGGAGTCATCGATGCAGCCGCAACCAACGCAATCGACGCCCGCGTTGCTGCAGCAGAACGGTTCTGATTAGGATTCAATAGAACCGTTTGGCTAGAATGGTACGTTCTTGTATGTTGATGTTAAGCGATGATTGATTTGTTACCTTTGCCCACTGAGGGCTGAGCAGATAGTCGATTAGTCCTTTGGCTGTGAATACCTGTATCATAATCGGTCAGTGGTAGACCTGGTTATAAACTCGTGTTAATTCACAAACGTATGTCGCAAATGTAGTTATTTAGTTAATTATCTTGAGAAAACATCTTAGGAGATTTGGGATTGAACTTTTCTAGAAATACTGACATCTGCAAAATTATCGTTTTCGTGTCATACACTCACACATATAAAACTCAAAAGTTTATAAGGCTTCCAATATACTCTTTAAGAAATATGCTATAATTCAGAATTGATTTGATTTTTCTTAAAATATGTCATTAGGGCTATTCGTGCCTACTGAAGTTGATCGCGTCAATTAATGTACTGATTTCTTTTATTTTTTTATAAAAAAGAGGAAGATATCAGTATGTTACTCGACACAATCGGCTTTAGTGGAGAAAAGCCTTTAAATACAAAAATTTAGGCGATTTAAAATACGAAAATTTAGACGTCTATTTTTATATTTTGATATTTAAAGGGTGATCTCCCCAAAGCTAACACTTTTATGGGATTCTAAGTTATCGTTGAAATAGTAAAATAAAAAAATATTTTAGATAAAAATTTTTGTGACTTTTTATATAATTTATGATTGTGCATATTTATATTTTCCAAAATTAAAATATTTTTAAAAATACCTATAAGATAACTTGTTTTAAAATAAATTATAAAATAATTTTATCGTATATGGATGTGGCTTTGATATAAAATTGCCTTTCATCTCAATTTATAGAAAAAGTTTAATTTTTTATAAAAAAGTAATAATACAAAAAGTAGAGGTCTGTTGAAAAATATAAGATAGTTTATTCTTGGATAATTTAATTCTTGGATAGATTATTTTTGAATAATTTATAACTCTAGAATGCTATCGATAATAAATTTTACATATCGAGATATTGAATGCTAAGCTATATCTTCAATAGTCATCAGGATACTTACTCTGTCATACTAAAGCTAGTACTACAAATAAGTTTTTAAAAATTCAGCCCGTTTTATATCAATTTAAATTCCTTGATATGATCGCTGTTATAATCTCATAAGAGTATGATAAATGATTTCAATTTTTAAGCGATTTTGTGTTACATTGTAATATGTTTTATTGGTAAGTGTTATGAGGGGATGTTAGATGACACATTCTCTCCTCCAAATTTTGAAGATTGAGTTTGGTAGTACGTTTGTTCTTTTTCTTTTTGAATTAATAATTAGGTTTTTTGTGTTTATGAAGATCTATTTTATCATCAAAAGTGTGAAACGTTTCAAAATTGTTTGTTATGTTAATTAAGAGTGGCCTATATTTTCTTATACATATATGTATCAATAACAGTACTTATCATTCAATGTCGATAGTGTTCTAGGATTAATCCTGTTAGATTTTAATACTTAACAATATATATTTCAAAGGAAATTAAATCAATTTCAGACAATTATGATGTATTGATTTTACAAAAAATATATCATAAGAGCAATACATGCAATAGCTAGAATACTAGAACTGAGAGATCCATCCGTGGATCTTGGATATTTTGAAAAAACAGTTTGACGTGCCGCAGTCAAAGGATTAATCGCACGATAGTTAATTAAGAGACCCCTCCATAAAGTTTTTCATCGCTCGAGGGTTATATAGATTTACACGCGCGCGATTCAACACGAGACACTATCCTTCACAAGACTGACTTTTACCAACCGACTCGCAGCTCTCCGCAGGGTATACTCTCGATGTAACATTCGAGCTTTGCTCAATCCACGCTTAAGCGCCATTAACTGCTCTCCGCTCGTTTCTGTGCTTGCCACTTGGGTTTTGTTGCTGTGTCTTTCCTCCGTCGGTGGTTAGACCGCGTGAGATTTTTACGGCTGTCAAGAAAAATACTTAAGAGCTCTTTGTCGGATGTCGTTCATATAGTTTGATTTCCGAACATAATTTGGAAATTGATTCTTAGTAAATATTTATTCGACTTCGAGATTTATTTTTCAAAAAACATCTTTTTAAGTGAAGATAAAAATTGTTTTTCGAAAACATTTCTTTAAGAAGATAAAATTAAAAGTAAAATTTTCGTTCATCAGAATCTTGGTAACAAAATCTTCATATGTTCCGCCTTTTACATTCAGGCTCGTTCAGTCTCGTTGACGATACGTCACATCGTCTTGTTTTAAAGTCATCCGCAATCATCGATTCTTTCTTGAGACGCGAATTGAAGATTGTCGGATCTTTTTGCGAGAACAAAATAGCATCGAAAACATTGCGACGCGATCGCGAGACAACTTTCAACGCCACTGCTATGTAATAGTTCCTGCTGCAAAAGTGATCATGTACCAAATAGTATTTACTAACGGCTGAACAAAGTACGATGCTACGGTAGGACTTGCGATCGCACGTTCCGTTAATATAATAGGCGTCTTGAACAAAAAATGATTATGTTTACGATAGATAAAGAATGAGATGAGGTGAGATGGAACGAAACTTTTTTTATTGGTGAAATATATGATGACTAATTAATGGCATATCGAGAAGCTCGTTTTAAACCGTTTGACTTGAAAGGAAAATGGAAAGAAAATATACATAATAGTCAGAAAAATTATACAAAATATAAATGAACTACAGATATTAGTATCCATGTTTCAATATAAAACTACTAAATTAAATATAATGTCCTTTCTTATTATTGCAACATGAATTGTTAATTAATTTGCAATTTTAGTTATATTTATTATATAATAAAATATAAACAGCTGATTATTAACATTATATCTAAATTAAGTTAACTTTTAATTTTAATAATGATAAATGAAGAATCTTGAACAATTAAAGAAACATTTTTTTTCAGTACTT
>NW_017259319.1:1095369-1099680 GCF_001594045.1 Atta colombica
GAAAAATTTGAGTACAATTCTCTTATTGTTAAAAAATTATTTAATTTTTTCATTTATTTGATTCTTAAAATTGATTTTTTTGTAATATTTAATTTTGTAATATTTTGCAAATTTAATAAGAAAATAATATTAAGAATTAAATCAAATTTTATACATAACCAAATTTTATGCTGATCAAACAATAATAAATTCGTAAAAGTCTATTTCGATCTTATTCGTTTAAAAGTTATTATCTAAAACTGCAGAAAAATATAATCATTTTGCTGTACAAAAGACAAATTATTTGTCATTTTGTTTTGTGCAATTGGTTTCAAGGTGTATTCGCGGATTAATATCATTAAAAGTTTTTGAATAATAATATTGGCTAATATTAACTTTTTTTGATTATTTAACTGATACTTTTAACTAATATTGTATAGCCAAAACATCCTTAAATTAAGTTATGTGATTATGTATAATTCAACCTATTTTATATTTTAGATTTTTAGTTATAATAATTATTTAATTATGATCCGCGAAATTGAATTTTAGAATTCAAAATTAACGAACATTATACATTATTGTAATGCATGATAAATTTTTTATCCTTTCGACTAAATTTTCTCGATTAAAGTCCTTTCAATTTAGTGTTTAATTTTAATTTGTAGTTTATAGTTTGGATTTAGTTTATAATTTAATGAATTTTTTAGCTTTTAATTTAAAATAATTTCTAATTTAATGAAATACATTTTTATGTGATTATTAATACGGTTTTTAAATGAAGCTTCTCGAATGTAATTGAATAAGGTGACGAAAATATCATTGACACGAAAGCAAGCATCATTTTCATGCGAATCGTCTATGTTTTTCAAATCTGATAAAAAACAATCTTGTTGAATTGCGACAGTCGTGGATGATGCAGTAACAGTGACAACTTGTCAAGATTTCCCATTTATCAATCCTCCGAGAATCTTACCCGTTGTCAGCATGCTCCGTTGTGTAATTTTTAGGTCTAATTCACTTACTCGGTAGTGATATTATTTACAGAATAGTCTGTAAATAATATTTCTAATTATTGATCGTTTTATTCCGTTCGCTTCTTTCTGTTCAAATTTCCTACGACACGTTTTGAAGTATCCGACAACACGAGCAAAATGAAAAAATCATGCGATCTGTCGAGACGCGAACAACTTTGGTTTTATCTTTGGCTTGATTTATTACGAACGGATAATTCGGCGAGAAACGAGGCAAGCACGTGCAATCGCCGATTTTGGCGAGTACCGAAACGCGAAATGCAATTCAAGGGAAATTAAGGATCGACAGCGGTATAATTTCGGAGAGTTCAATTCTCAATCACACGAAAGAGATGTGAAAAAAGCGTTCGCGCAGTGTCTGCAATGAAATTCACCGAAATCATACTGATCTGAATATCCGAAAAGCAAGAAAAGTGAGAGAAAGAATATAAATACGTGACAAATGTTGAATATACTTTTAATCGTAGACCACAATTTCACAACAATATTTCGACAACCAGACGGAAGCGCAGGGTAACTAACACATCAGGGATAGCCACAGACAAATCTACGATAGATAAAGAAAATGCTACATATTAAATTGTAAAGGTAAATGATTGCTTAGGTAATTATTAAAGTTATAATAACGATATGATTATTTCGTTAAAGAGATTAAGAAAGAAAGAGGAAGAAGTTGAAGAAAAGAGAGACAAAAAGTGAATGAATGACAGAAATAAGAATCATATGATAGAATCCGTTATGTCACATTCTTTACTACTCCTAGAGAGAAACAGGATAAGATATATTATGAAAAAATAATAATAATAAAGTAACGAATAATAATAATAATAGCGATTTAAGTAGAGCATAAACGACAGATGGAGCGTATAGGTGCGACATGGGGTTTGAAGTGAATATTAGAGAGACCACAGGTTTTCGAACCTCATCCCCAAAACAACCTGTACAATACAAACTGATATTATTATTGATTATTAATACTATATATATTATATATATTATATATACAGGGTGTTTCAAAAGAGTTTATAACTGCTCCAACGGGATGTACCCTCAGTTCTCGTCTCACTTGACATGTGTATACGTATACACAAATATGTAAATAATTTAATAGAGTTACGCTCACATTACATCATGTTTTTACATTTAGTTAAATTAACAGAATTTAATTTTGAATCAATTAAAGTATACCTAATTTGTTATTAGAAATTTGTTATTAAAAATATTTATTTTTGAGATTTTTATTTACAATTTATTCTCAAATATTTTTTTTTAAATGTTTGACTTACAAGAGAAAGAAATCTACAGATTTCTGTTTTATAATATTTAGATTGAAACTTTTTTTATAAAAAATATAAATGAAATAACCCTTTTTGTAAATATTTCATTTTTATTTCCATAATTCATTTTTATTTCCATAATTAATTTATTTTTATTTTAATCGAGCACTATGAAATTATATTCGGACGATTAAGAGGGTACAACCACGTTGAATATGGTTTTAACAATTTTTTATTCACTCTGTTGACAAGAAAGAAAGAAAGAGAGAGCGAGAGAGAGAGAGAGAGAGAGAGAGAGAGAGAGAGGGAGAGAATGAGTAACAGAGAAGTAGGATTAAATCTTAACTGTATGCGACAAATGGCGCAGAGTTAAAATACAGTTAAACAATGACTGTTCGTATGCATACAGGAGTGCGTGCGAGAGCGTACATAAATACTATTTATAGGTCTATTTGTGATAGGCACCATGTGCAGAATTCAGTATTATTTTACAGATGATTGGAAAAAGAAACGGTCAGCACGTTTTCTTTTTCAATTAATTTTTGTTGTTCGTAGGCACCCCTTTAGCATATTAAACATTAAGAGAACTTTCTCCAATCGCAATGTTTATCGTCTCTCGCATCTTTTGTAAGAGACGACGCGCAAAGCTTTAAAGGAGAGAGAAGATAAGAGTATCCTAGGAATGAAAGAATGAAAAAGAAGATAAGAAAGTGAGAGAGAGAAAGAGAGAAAGTGCGTGTAAGAAAAAAAAGACTACAGGGGGACATTATAGGCACACAGGCACGAAAAAAAGGAGCATTATTATTGTGGCATAGGGTGTGGATAGAGAGACGCGTATCGATTGGTTACTTTATTATAGCGAAAGGATAATACATGTTAAATACAAGTAACGCATTATTGATTGATTTTAAATTGTTGCCTTACTTGTGTTATGGTGTCGTGTTAAGGTCGCTATATCTTATCGAGTGAATTAACAGCGAATGTGAAAGTTTTTAAATCAATTCGCTCGAGAGTTCGATTTAGTTTTTATTCGCTGTTTATTCGCTTTCACAGTTATACGCTCGATAAAATCGGCGCCAGTACAATCGTCGCTGTAATAATGATTACAATGATTCTTATTAATTAATTATGCAAAATTTGTAATAATGTATAATTCGTTGTTAAAATCAAACGCATGTATATGCACGAAAGAAAAATAACAAAACAAGGAGGATGATATTCTTATTGAAATTACATGTTTTTATTGGACAAGTTATAAATAATGCTGTGCCATTATTTTCATTGTACAGGACATTAGAAAAATGAAACTTATCGCGAATCGCAAATACTGTTCACTCAAAATACAGCTCTTACTCCGCAAACAGTGTTCAAAGAAAGTTCTTCTAATGAAATTAATTTTCCGAACTGATTAAGCATCTTTTACTCGATTTAGTGAGTACTAAATTCGTACTTTCTAAATTCGGAATCATTATCTAATATATATTAATTTATACAATAATTTTGTATCGCAGAATATTTATAAATTCAATTCTTTATAAAAACTCTACTTTTATTTATTGTAAAAAAAGCTGTTTCATGAAAAGACGGTATTTTAGGAAAAAAAAATCGATTAAGTTATTTATAAAAGGGATACGGATAGGCACCGATACCGACTGACGAATGAAAAATAATATTTTATTTTTCCGAAACTTCGCTTAAGCGGAGTCATCATTTTAGTTCCTACAGTACAGTACGACGATAACTAATATAACTTTCCAGTAACGTAAAATATGAAACGGGAATAGTATTATCTTACTTACTGCATAAGTGATAAAGAAAGACGGAGTGAAAGGCAAAGAAAGAATGAGAGTAATTGTAGGAGAGACAGAGAAAAAGTGAAAAACAAGAGGATATGCCTCCGTAAAATATTATTTTTAATTTCGTGTAATCTACAATTGTACATAAGATCAGAGATAAACGCGCTGTCGATTATTTATGCGTAATATATAGGTATACATACTTATATATATATATATATATAT
>NW_017259319.1:1099780-1105640 GCF_001594045.1 Atta colombica
GATAATTGTGCGTCGCGAGCATTGTTCTTCGAATACAATCTTTGATCGAATGAGCAGTGAGAGACGAGAAATAAAACACAAACGACGAAGTAGGCGAGCACATTTGTAAGAACGCGATTTCTGCGTCGCAATTAAAAGTCTATATGTAACATTCAATATTCTTAATGACGTTGTGTTGTTGCTAAGTAGGTCAATGACGATCAAAGCATCACACGCAAGCCTTGTCTAAAATTTAATCTTGACAGCCACGGATTTTCCCGCCGAATACAAGTCGAATGGAAATTGCGCTGTGTTGTACATGCAATCGCTGGAAGATGGCGCTGAAATATGCTCTCGGGGAATCCCATTCTGAACTACAATTCGCCAGAAGGGATTTACCAACCGGCGGCACGTCCGAACAATCTGAAGTTGTCGAGTTACCGATGGTTCGTACAAAACTCGTTTCCCATCGTCGCTCTTTTCGCGGTCGTACTTTATTGTCTTAGCACAGTGTCTTCAGATATATACAGGCAAATTTACCTTTCCTAGATGATTATTTCTTCTTCTCTAGTACGCTTATCATTTCCCATTCGATGGATAACGATGCGTCATCGATATCACCGACGCAGAAATCGCCGTTTTGAAATCTCATCAAGAATTCCATATTGTATAAAGAAACAGAAAAAAAACCGGAAAAACGAGAACAGATGAAATAGTTACTTGTATCGGTTGTGCTGTCACGTAGTTCCTAAATCGCCCTAGCCTCGCCCCGAGCGCATGATAAAATGACATAAGATAATGAATGAATGAAGAATGAATGAACATGAAATTTATTTTTTTTCGAAGTACGGTCGATAAACGATACACCGTTCGATTCTTTTTGTTTTTATGTAAATGCATATTGATATATCACCTTTTTTATCATATTGTTCGGAAAAGCCTAGAATGTCAATTTCTCAATCCCCTGAAATCGTAGGATCATGTATGAATATTTTTAATATATTATTATTTTTTAAACGGGATTTATAAAATCGTTCCCATACAGCACAAAAACTTTCAATAACACTGCTGTAACATTTGCAATGTACTGTAGTATTGCTGGAATAAACTGTGCTGTATGGATTGTAAAATATATTTATGTCAATAGTTGGACTTTTTTATGCGAGCTATTTTATACAATGTATAATTATCAAGAATTAATCGGATCTTCCTAGATATTATTTGAATCTTTGAAGATCCTTTTTTAAGAAACGCACATGACAAATGTTTATCCCATTTTAAAAGAAAGAAAAAATGTACGTACAACTTTTAATAAGAAATTTTTACCAATATTATATATTCCAATTAATATCGTAATTTCGATAACTTTTGATGCAAACGCGTTTATGAATGTCATATTTGACACGTTCATGAGAACGAAAAAGGAAGAACAAAGAATTGGTATTCTTATCCCGCTTTTAGGCGCGATTTAAGTAAAAGCGTCTGTCATACGCGAATTAACGTGTCAGGAGGACGCTTTTAGCTAAAGTTGTCTCCCCAAAAAGCGTGGTATAACCGGCGTAAAGAGCGACGCGCTTGTACAACTATATATACCGTTTCTCGTAAGAAGCGAAATATGTAGATACCGGTGGATCGTATTTTACCGTACGACGAAAGAGAAGTAAGTGGGACGAAGATATCGAGGGTGCGTGAAAGAGAGAAAGAAAGAACAATGTGTGATATGAACGTATTGAGAGAATCGTGAAAAAGTGGATAGAGCGTGTGTGATATAACTGTAGTTGTGTGCGATACGATACGGATGAGAAATTATAGAAAACATGAAAGAAAGAGAAAGAGAGGATCTCGATTACAGAAGCAGCACATCGCAGATTATAATATAACGATATATTTATACTAATTACAATTGTACCATAACGATTATAATACTACTTATTATATTATACAGAGCCGCCGCCACCCAGTATATTTTTTACAGGTTTACATTGTATTACAGTTTATAAAGTTTGATATACAATAAAAAAAAAGGAACGATTACCTAAGCGCAGCGCACGCCTGCGGCGGCAGCCGGCGCGTCTCGTCTATTTATAGGGTGAGAACAGTCGAACGATTAAGACGCCGCGGCGCGCACTGCGTCACGCTATAACTACAATACTTCCGAGTGTTGGAAGATCGACGCTACGAGAGAAGGAGATTGTTATTAATCATAATAATGTTGTCGGGATGCTTCTCATCTTTGAGACAAAGTCGATTATTAGTGTCATTCTGTCTTTGTTACTTATTGACTGCTAAAAAAGACATAATGACACTTTTGTTGACAACTCGTATCGTTAATATTGATATTCTGCCGGAGGCGTTGTGACTCTGTCAAAATGCTCTTTTTTCTTCGGAAGAATGTAAACAATTAACGATTACAAGCATCGATGGTTGGAAAGCACAATCGTTTTGTTTAGGAGATTTAGAGATTAGTTGGAGAAAAATGAGAAGGAAAAAAAAACGAATTCACGCTTGTCAGCTGGCCTTTTACCAATAAATGGGCTTTCCTTCTTTCGTGGAGAAGAACTTAAAGAAAGATATGTAAGCTTTAAAAGAACACATGTTACACGCGAGCTGGCTTCGAGCTTCCAACACCCGCGCCGATAATGGATAAATGAATGCTACATAACTTGTGATACGTTTACCGCTGGTTACTACAGAGACTTCCTAGCCGATCCTACGACAGGTTCGGCACCACTAGTTCACTCACGCACACGACTCAACGTTTATACGGATTTATTATTACAGATTTATTGAGTAATATCGAATTATTGCGTATAACAGTAATTAAATTAGATATACTTAAAACAGAGAGACTACAATGTGAAAACAAGAAACAGTTACAATGCGAATCAATTATATGGTGTGAATGCGCACACGAGGCTAGGACGAGGCTAGCTACCTAAACCCCATGTTCATTCTTCAGATTACATGTAACATGCGAATTACACACAAACAAACACACATTCATACATACGCAGACACACAGATCCAATCGTATTCACTCTAAACCCTAATAAATCTGTACATACCATTGCAATACTCGTCGTATTTCTTTCCATCCCCATCGTTGCGGAAAATATCTCAATTTTTTTGTTAATTTTTATTAATGTAAATTGTTTTTTATTTTCATAATTAATAATTTCGTAATTCATTCATCAGATATTTCTATCTGGATCATAACCGACATCAATGAGATGCTAAGTATAATATATCTGTCAGGATATCGTATTATGTAATTTAATATTCCTCCGATTAATTGTCGAGATGTTCGACGATATCGGTCAAATTGCAACGGGATCACCTATAGAGAATATGCGAAGTGTGCGACGGAGATAATTCGAAACTACCTCTCTGTTTACCTACCGCCTCCCTTTCCCCTTCCATCCCGAGAAATGCAGCCGGTGGATCACTAAATGGTCAATACCTACGCATAGCTACGAGTAACCGGTTGTCACTCAGATTGATGAGCAGTCGAAGCAGTTTCGAAGCAAATTATTGTTATTCTGATTATATAATAAGCTAAGGGATAAGGATACGAAGGAGGACAAGAGAAAAGAAAGGGAGCAGAGGGAGAAAGACCGACGATGCGATAAAATAAGAGTAGTCTTTGGTACTCGAGGAAAGATGAAAGAGGGTGTATAAGTTTAAAGAAGGACGAAAGGAGGGCACACGGAGTGCGAATAAAAGAGGAGATAGAGAAGAAGAAAAAGAGAGAAGGCCGAAAGAGAGAGAAGGAAGGCGAGAGAAAAAGACAGAGAGAGACGAGGATAGAAGAGGCCGAATCTGAAGGAGTGGAGGCATAATTCCGAGGGGGCTTGGGCCAGGAAGGCCGGTTCCGCGAATTCGCGTAATCGATTCCGTCATGTCGCGGACCACCCGGGCACGGTCCTAATAAATAAGTAATACGTCGGTTGTGAACTGAAAGATCGGAATTCCGGGAGGAAGGCGCACGGGCTTCGGTATACATTGTGTGTTACGTGCATACGCGCTCTCTATCTCTTTTCTTCACTCGCGCTCACCACTCACGCACATAGTAATACACACACACACACACACACACACACACACACACACACACATTTTTCTCGAGTCCATTTTTTTGAATGATTCCCGAAACAAAGCGTGCACTATGCACTTATGCGACAATTGTCGAACATACTAAAGCTTGTCGCATTTTTAAATTACCATTATTATCAGACATCACTTAGACTGATTAACAGATTGAGAAGATTTGAATTATGCATTTGTTATGCATTTTCTCGCTTAAATAAGAAATAATTAATATATTTTTCATGAATTAAAAACGTTTGTCCTGAATAGTCGAGAAGTACGAAGTTCAAATCCTGAATGAGGTAATATTTTTTGCAATAAGTCCTATTTACGCAATAAGCTACATTTATTTAGTGTTTTAAAATGTTTGATAGCATCATTATTGAATTGTCAATCAATTTAATTTATGGTATTATTAGTTCAATTTTAATTTATGATTACATTTTAAGTTTGACAGTTGACACGCAATTTATATAATTAAAAAATGTATTTAAACATATAAATATTATTGAACAAAAGGTCTAAGCCTTCACCATATTAACTCTCTTTTTGATTTAATATATTTTTGATGTAGATTTCTAAACGAGATCATTCCTAGCGAAATGAAATGATTTCGTTGATACATTTTTATCCTTTTTTTTTAACAATAAACATTGCATTAATCTTTGAACGCTAACATACATTAAATTTTACATGCAAATGAGCGAGGTAAGTGAGTTCAATTTTTTAATTTTGGATTTTTATATATTTTATTGAGAAGATTTACATAATATATCTACGTGTAAATATTATTAACAGATAATTTAGTTTTGCTATTTGAATTTGATTTTTTTATTGTAGGTATAATATAAAAATGGATAACAATGGATAACATATCATAACATATTTTAAAATTAAATTTAATAGTGTGTTTATTTTTTTTCTTTCAAATTAATAATTTGGTTATTTATGTTTATTTTGTCATTAAAAGTTTAAAAAGTATAAAAATTTTATGTTATATTAAATCCTTTAAAAATTTATTCAAAAATTATTTTTGAAAAATGAGTTATGTTATATTAATCAACAATAATCTGTTTCTTAGGAAAATTTACATCCTTTTAAATCCTTTAAAATTTTAAATCCTTTAAAAATTTATTCAAAAATTATTTTTGAAAAATGAGTTATGTTATATTAATCAACAGTAATCTGTTTCTTAGGAAAATTTACATATCAATAGCAATACCGTATCACTCAAGATCAATAGCGTTCTAGGATTGATAAATGAATAGTTTAGATATATGAGCCAGTAATTTTAATTGTGCAATTAATGAAACGAGACAATCGGTAAGAAAACTTATTAAGAAAATACTAATTGAAAAATTTGAAAACTTATTAAGAAAATACTAATTAATTTGTTGCCAGACCACTTTTAAATACCGAGAATGCGGGCATAACATATGAAAATCTATAGATTGAAATTATAAATTTCAGTACTTGCAGTGAAACAATGTAATCCTTGCAGAAAACGGACGGACTGAAAAGGGATGGAGGGGGCGGGGGGGAGAGCGATGTGACATATCACGCGCGCGTGTATTCGCTCGAATTTCTACAGTCTTTGCAACACTTTGCTCTCGAACTATTTTAAAGATACCTATAAATACGTATATGCCATACGGTAATATACGGCAAGTGCGCCCGCAGACGGCAAACATACCATATCTGGCTTGCCGTTTAAGTAAAATCGATCGCAATGAGAAATTAATTATTAATCGTAACCCATTGTGTGTATCTATGTATATATATATATATATATATG
>NW_017259319.1:1105740-1107348 GCF_001594045.1 Atta colombica
TACGCACGTATGCACATACGCACGCGTTGCGTTCAAGGCTACTCTCGAGAATCTCGAGGGATATATTTCTACGCGAGGTTTAAATTGAATGTTTAATTACCCGAATAATGTGCGCGCGTGGTTTGTCGCGACGACAAATTATTAAAATGATTGCACACACGCGGTTGGGAAGAAAAGCCAAATCGCTCTCGAATTTATCGCGTGGGAGTGTTTTTATTTCCTTGTTACAAAATAAAATCTATGATTTACTTATTGTGACTTCTTCTGTCTAAAAGATGTATCTACGTACACAAATTAATACTTTTTCAATTATGTTCTTTAACAATGAAATGTTTCCTATGTTATTTTTAATTAGAGAAATGAATTAGAGGAAAATCTTTATTATTACAAACTATCCTCTAAGAACCGTTCTCTAAAAGATTGACTATTGTAAGTCTCGAAGCCACAAAAACAATAATTATCACGGTGTATAACACAGACGTTGCTCTTAACAGTTCGATGCGCACGGTAGCAGTAATTAACAAAAAGCGTAAAATAAGTATTGCAGAAACATTCGTCGAAAAAGAATCAGCGGTAAAACAGAGAAATTTAAATTTCTATTAGGAATAATAAGCACAGGTAAAAAATATGTGTACTGTATAATTGCCAGATTAATTTAGTAACAAACTAAATAGAGCTAACCATATGAGATTTTGATGCAGTTGAATAGAAAAAGACTACTTGTTTTCTTATTATTACATCTATTAACATTTAGATATACATATAGATATAATTTATTGTTATAACTTGTATATTTAAAGTCATGTAAAAGTTGCAAATTACATATTATATTTTTGTTTTTAAAGTAATACAAATTAACAAATTAAATTTTGAGATTATTACGACTAAAAAAAATGGATATAGAAGAATTAGAAAAAGATTCTTAAAATTAGAAAAGGATGAAAAGTTAGTTGAACCGAAATTAAAATTAAATTACATTGGTAGAAACAGGCATAATACACATAAGACTGAATTATTTTGAGTTATAATGTTTTTTTAGTTGTATCACTTTTGAAGCAATATTTTTTATTCCTTATTTGAACAAGAAAATCATTTCATTGTTTCAATTCTCATACTTCAACGTATTCACTGCACATGCACGTATACAGATGTATTCTAAATAAGATCCTAAGGTTGTCAATGCGACACTCGACACCCCTGAACACGTGTAACACTTGGAAGGTGTCGGCGAGTCTTCTGTCAGAATCAGTATTACAATGTAGGGAACACCTAAAGCGGGGTAGGTCTTCACGCTACCGAGAGGGGGAATCAAGAAGAGGAGTGAGCAAGTTAGGCTCGATGAACAGGTGGATCATCGAAGCCGACATTCGAGGCTCTTCCAATCGAGTGATGAAGCGAATAATACGAGCCTCGAGGTGAGGGAAAATTTTTCGTACAAACTATTACCTAATAAACGCATTTTCAGCTCTTTTACTTTGAAGAAGTACAATAAGAGTATCTATATGAAAAAATAATGAGAAATATATATTTTTTTACAGGATTTTATTAATCATAGTCTCATGTGAATAATTTTAAAAAGTATTTAATATATTTTATAAATTAATAATA
>NW_017259319.1:1107448-1113223 GCF_001594045.1 Atta colombica
TTATTATTTCATTTTTTATATATTTAAATACAAGTTATACTTATGTATTTAATACATAAATATTGTAAAATATACAAAATTTTTATATGCGATAAAAGATAGCTTTGATAAGTTAATATCTTGACAAAATTTTTCAATGTCTCATTCAATTTTTCATTTCAATTTTTCATTCTATATAATTATATTTATTCAATCCTTTTTTTTTAAAGAGAGATTATATTTCATTAAACTCAATCGATTAGTCAATTTTTGCTGTAGCTTGGGAAACACACACGCGAGATGTTTCAGACGGTGTTAAATTTAGAAATTTCGCACGACAGCATTAGCCACAGCGATCCTTGTTCTTCGTTTTACGGTTAGAAGTCTCGCATTTCACTGTTTTCTGACCTGCAGGGTAGTCTTTGATTTTTTCTGCAGCTACGTATCGAAAAATTCGCGCTCGTTTCAGTCTTACTGATTATAGCATATAAAGCGCAAGTCATTCTCTTAAACTTTTATTCTGCAAGTTATTACAGTATAAAGAGAGTTCAAGAGAATTTTAATTTCACAATTTTATGGATGATTACTATATAATTATTCAGTTAGTTTTATATGCAATATCAACGTATAATATTAATGAACTAAAAGACAACGGTATTGAGAAAGAATTTGTCAAACTAGTCAGAAGATACTATATAATTTACACATTCATCATATTCTAAAGTACTTAATAATAACGTTTATAAGAACCGTATATTTGACGTAATGTCCGACATTTTTGCTCATAAACGTATTTTTTATTTGACGCTGAATTGACTTGCGGGCCAGTATAGGGCCGCGCATTCAATGGAAATTTATGCGAGGGCCCCGCCTCCTCTTTCTCGCAGAGGCCGAGAGAAGTCGGTCGATGGATATGGGCGCCAGCTTCGCAGACTCTATCTGGGCCCTTTACGATCGTTCAATTGCCTCCCTTTCGTCCAAGTCGGCAACGATATACAAAAATCGTATGTTGCTAGGTGCATAGAAATCCTCAACATCGAAGTACATAATCTTAAAGATTTTCAAAATAAGCCATCGGTTTGATAAAATTGAAGTTGAATATTTACGTGCAGTTAATAAAATAAAAATAAAAATAGTTAATAAAAAAAATGAAATATTAATGAAAAATAAAAAAATTTAAATATAAAAAATATATGGATTCGAATAAAAATTATTATTGCAAAACTATTATGAACTATTATAAACATATTGCATTAGATTGAAGATTAGGATGATTAGATTGCAAACTAGTATTCTAGAATTTATGATAATCAATAGCTTGTGAAAACAGTGTTTCATTAGCTCATAATAACAAGCACTGATAGTCTATTAACCCTCGACTCTACGAGAAATGAGAGAGAGAGAGAGAGAGAGAGAGAGAGAGAGAGAGAGAGAGAGCTCTCCTCTCACTATCATTCTGAAGTCGATAAGCAATTCTGTTTATGGAAGCAAACCGTTTGAGTACGAAACGGCCATCGTCGCACGCCTTTTCGCCGCCGCGGCGGCGTCCCGCGGGTCCAAGCCCAAGCGGCGGACACACAAAAATGACTGCCAAAAAAGGCCCAACTTCATGAAGTCGGACCGTCACTCATCGCAGCGAATTGGCTTCCACAGCGCAACAATGTAACACGATGTGTGCATAACGATGCCCCGCACACGAACACACACACACACACACACACACACACACACGTACGAGAGCGAGCACATGGTGGGCGCGAGCGTGTGCGCGCGTTACATCGCCCCGTATACGTATACACGCAGCGCCAGGTCGGCACACAGCGCGATCGGGTCTACCCCGCACAGGAGTAAAGGTTTTACCGATGGCGTACGCCCATACGCATGTAGCATGTAGGCAGAGGTTCCCACACCGCAGGCCATGATTTATTGGCCTGCCACTCGCCAGACCTGCTGTCATCATCGTCCCATGGTTGGTCCATGATACAGCGCGCCGTACCGTATATAACTTCCCTCTATGCACGATCTCTTCGCGTCATATCGGCTCCTTCTTTCCTCGCGCCCCGTTGATACAGAAAGGCCGTTTGCTGCGCCCGCGCCGCACCGTGCCTCTCGCCGCGCCACGCCGCGCCGCGCCGCGCCGCGCCGGCTCCCCTCTAGTCCACCTTGTTTTACCTTAACCAGCCGATACCCACTGCCGTATGAAGCCGACAATCACCTTCTTTCTCATCGAGAAGATGTTGGCCTGATGTGGGTGGGAGGTGCAAATTTCGCAAACTCGATCTCGATATCGTTATCGCGTTATTATCGTATACCCCGAGGTTTACGATCAATCTTACTTTCTTGGAGAAGCAACGTATTTATGAAGATTAAAAGACAATCATAGACAGAAATTAAAGATGAGAAAGAGAAGATGAAAGAATTCTCCTGGATAAGTAATGTGTTCGCGAAGATTAAAAGATAAATGTAAAAAGAAATCAAACTGGGAAACAGAGAAATGTTTATTTATAATTTGAATCCCTCGCCAAGGGAAACAAGTATATACACATAATTGCGTTTAGACATGATTTGAAAAAATAACGAATAATAAAAAAATTTTTTTTTTAATTCCAAGACTAAATAATTGAATTCTTGCATTCGGTAGATTTGAAAATCAAGAACAGGAGATTGATAAAATTGAGCTTGCTGGATATTTAAGTAAATACTTAAATAAAAATAAGAAATAATATAAGAACGAAAAAATATAAAAAATATAGAGTTATTATAGTAAAACTATTATAAACACATTGCAATGAAAGAGAATGTTGCAAGACAGTGTCGTATTCCAGATAATTAAGATAGAACGAGATAAATTTGTTCATATTGTGCGAAGACATACATATTAATAATAGAAGATGCATTGTTTTCATTAACATTTCTCGTAAAATTGCGAATCGGGTCAGGTAAGAACGTAAGGGTTAACAGGCTTACTACGCGAGATCATCGGATCGGCGAGAAAGGTGTGGGGCAGGGAGAAAGAGGGGTTTCTATCAGAACACTAGTGGCGAACGCGGGAGTCGTCCGATTAAGAACCGAGAGGGGTTACTTCGTTTCGTCGGCTGCCGGCGTGGTTTCCTAGACGGCGGCGGCAGCGGCGGTGGCGGCGGTGGCGGTGGCGGCGACGGCAGTTCGCTCGCTCGTTCGGCACAGTCGAACTCCTTCGCCACTGAACGACGGACGTCGCCGTCGTTGTCGCCGTCATCGTCTTCATTATCCACGAAAGAGACCGGGGGACTATCTCTTGGCGCGATCACCATGTCGTGCATCATGATCGGTGTCTTGATGGTACTCGCGTCGATCGCACGCAGTTGCGCCGGTTGCCCGTTCTGCGCCAGGCAGCAATTGCAGCAGTTGCAGCAGCGTACACAGCCACAACAGCAGCAGCAACAATTTTATCGGACGATCGGCAGCCCGAGACCATTCGGCGCCGACAGACCGACCCGCGTCCAGGAGTTCAACCGTACCGGCGTGCTGCACCCCGAATATCAAATACCAGCGACTATCAGGCCTGGTAACGTGTCTCAGTAAGTATTCAGTAAATTATTGCTATAATATATATATAAAAGCTTCTTCTCCCGTGACATCGTCTGATGGGAGATTTAGACCCACGGCGACGAGAAATTCTGATACCGCACTATGTTGAATTGGCCGCGGTGTCGGTACCTCGTTCGCCACCGTCTAATTATCCGAGAAGGACCACTGGTTTAGTCCGGATAATTATGATACCGCACTGTCGCAATTATAACCGCAAAAATGCTCGAGCGATTTGAAATTGCGACGTGAATTCTATTATAAGATCTGGTTATATGTATATATGTATATCATTATACCTTTATATTTCTTTTTTTCTGGAAGGACCAAGTTTACCAAAATTGCAAAAGAAACTCTAACTTGGAATTAATTTCTTATCATTAAAATTTTTAAATATTACTTTTAAAACGATTCATTGACTTACTTTTTTGCGCTCTCTCGTTTCTTAATTTAAAATTCGCTTTATTGATATTTTATGTATTGTTATGTAAAATGTTAAGTGTTAAATATGACAAAAATAACTTAATTTTTTTATTTCAATTTTAAAGAACTATTTCGTATTCTGCATTTTTGCTATTTATTTTATTTGTATATCATTATTTATAATTTATTATTCTGCTTATTTAATTAATTCTTATAATAGTTTTTAGTCCTTTACATTTACATATGATGTTCGTCTAATAACTAATTTTTATTACTTTTACAAGTATATAAAAATTAAGTGATTCTCACATACATTTTAACACACTTTTACTTACAAAGTTATATTAAAAAAGGAAAAGATAAAGATCATTATTTAATCAAGTGCTCCTAATATTTCAAAGAAAAAAAATTTACAAGGTAGTACCTCAACTCAATCGTGTATATTAAACATTAAGATACATTCAAACTATTATCAATCGATAATTAGAAATGATCAACGTTTAAAATTCAGAACATTTTGAATTGTTTTGCAACGATTAGGCATTTGCAATAAGAACCAGTGCAGTAATCGCATTTCTAAATAAATTCTAATATAGTAAAATTAGCGCACGCAATTACAACCATGCATGCTGCATGCGTATACCTTCAATCGGCGAGAAATATTTAAGTAACTGCAGTTTGTGTGTGCGTGAATTGTTTGCTCGATACGCGCAACTTGGAACTGCGAACGTTTACAGGAACGTCACGCACCCCGTGCCGCGTTTCGTCAACCACGAGTGGACAATCATACGTAATTCTGTTCTTATTCGTCATTTGTGTAGTGAATACGGCAAGATGTTATGTCGCCTTTGCAAAAGTCACGCTGTCAATTGCTACTTCCATCGAAAGTAACTTTTGCAATGAAACTTTAATTTTTTTTAAATGAAATTATAGCTATTTTCTACGATAAATTCGCAATTACTATACAATAAAAGAGAGAATAATTTGCAATAACTACTTTAATTGTAATCAATAAATGACATGAATAATGGAGTATAGATAGAAAATTGATTGAAGGATAAAGGAGTGAATATAACTTGTTAGACTAGTTTAATTTGTTTTCGCTTATTTTAATTTATTACGTTTTACATAGTCTCATGTTCATCAAAGAAGGCATACCATATATCTTATATGGTCAGGTAGCTGCTTCAAGTTTCCCGACGATAAGAGAAAACGGAGACTGCGCGCCGCCGCGCCGCGCTGACTGTTGCATACGCGATGGAAACGGATGATAAAATTTGGTCGCTCCGTTATTGTCCACGTGCTCCTTTACACCCTCACAATATGCACCCGGTGTCTAATGGCCCGACTCGTCGCGACGCCACGCGTCATAAAGTCCTTCTATCGGATGGCTTCCGCGAAACTCCGACTGAAGTCGAAGTACAAATTTACACGCTTCTCTCTCAACTTCACAATTTTGCAAAGAACAGATATTTATATGTCTGACTTACAAGAAAAGTCCTTGCAAACTGAGAACGCACTGTTAAAGACGCATTGAAGTGACGTTTTCAATTCGATTTGGTATGTTCGCACTCTTGAAGATCCTTAATGAATGACACTCGCACAAAACGAGATATTCATTTTTTGATTTACATACAGAATATTGCAGTAAAATGTAAAATTCTTGAACCAAGATAGAAGTTTGAAAAAAACAACGAATGATCAAGTGAAATGATTTTTCTTACGAAACAATTGTAAAATTTCGTAATATTTAGTCAGATTATATATATATATATATATATATATATATATATATATATATGTTCT
>NW_017259319.1:1113323-1116921 GCF_001594045.1 Atta colombica
ATATATGTGTGATTACTTATGAGTGTTCACATCATGTTGGACACTTTTTCCTAAGAATGAAGTAAAATACTTTTGTTGAATTTCGAGCGCAGCTCGAGCATTAATAGATGCTACTTCCTCGTGCCTCAGATATCTTCATTCGTGCTACACAGAAGACATGAACACTTCCTATGTCACGTGTCGCGAAATATTATTATTAAATGGTTTATTCATTTCTGGAGTAGAAATTTCGAAGTCAATCTCTCTCTCTCTTTTTCTCTCTCTCTCTCGCTCTCTTTTTCGCTCTCTTTCTTCCTTCTTCTCTCTTTTTCTCGCTCTCCCTGTTTATATATATGAATACACGTACATTTTTAAACATTTTCAGTTTCATTTTAGTTTTATATACTTACATTTGTGTTCACATATCTAGTTTGTTACACAGATTTTTGTGTCCTTTTTAACTTTTTCAGTATTTTATAATATTTGCGTTTTCTTTTTTTATAACTAGATTTTTATTCTTGTAACAAGTTTTGCTCTTAATTGTATTTAATTTTAATGATTGAAAGGACACTTTTTTAGATTGCAACAAATCTCCCTTCCTCTCTCTCTCTCTCTCTCTCTCTCTCTCTCTCTCTCTCTCTCTCTCTTCGCAGTCTTTTTCTTTTATTTATAATTATTACTAAACGATTTTTTTGAAAGTATTAAAAAAATATTTCAAGTTTCTTTCTCTCATTTCTTAATCTTTCTTTCCAATTGTTTATAATTCGAGAAAAATCATTTGTATCTCGGCATTTTAATCGAAAACATAAAATTGACAAAATTATCCATCATTCTGCATTTAAAGACTTTTTTAATATAAATTATACTATGACAATAACAAGAAAATTTTAAATTTTACGTATTCTTTCGACTCCACTCTGTGTCCATTTACTATAATTTTCGCAGAACGCCAATTGCACCTTCCGCAGGAATAGGATCGTTCCCTTCACACATCCACGCGCCGGGAAGAAGAGGATGCCACGCGCCGCGTAAAAGCGCCCTACCTATCTCGGTCGCAACTTTCCACGAAACTTGTGGCAGACTCGCGACAAAAGAGAGGGAGAGAACAGACCGTCTAACAGAATCAATTCGGAGTTCTCCTCGCCTCTCTCTCTCTCTCTCCTCATTTCTCTCTCTCTCTCTCTCTCTCTCTCTCTCTCTCTCTCTCTCTCTCTTTTTCGTGTTCAGGATGACTTCACGGATGCTGAATTTAGACCACGGGGGTCGTGGCTGCGCGACCCCAGACGCCGCGACGCCGGCATTGTGCCCCGACGCTAATTTTACAATAGCCGTCTCACCGCCAGACGCGAACGAGAAGAGCACGTGTGGCGGCTGCAGCGACGGCGGCATCTCGACGTTCCTTGCGAACGACGACGACGACAACGACGACGACGATGACGACGATGATAATGATGATGATGATGATGATAATGATGATGATGATGATGATGATGATGATGATGATGATGATGATGATGATGATGATGATGATGATGATGATGATGATGATGATGATGATGATGATGATGATGATGATGATGATGATGATGATGATGATGATGATGATGATGACGATGACAACGACAACGGTGGCGGCGGCGGCGGTGGTGGCGACAGTGACGCTCAGAAGCGAACGGGTTAAGCGTACGTTGTCGACATCGATGCAAAATAGAAGAAAAAAAAGTGCCCCCAACGGTGAGAGGAAGGGTGAAGAAGAGCGGGGGCGGTACAGGATGAGCAGCATCGTCGAAGCGTAAAGTTAACCAGTGTAATTTTCGAAAAGAAAGAAATAGAAGGTGACAGGGAAGATAGGGAGGGAAAAAAGAATTGTATCGAACTGATCAACATTGTGTATGTCTAAATATAACGGCGGAATTCAGTGTATACGTATGCGTGAATAGCATGTATGTATATTGCGTGACTACGAGATTGCCGGCAATTACCGGGTAATTATTTCAATTACGATATGCAACATCCGCCGTGCGGCACGATGTTTTCTATCGGATTAACATTGCCGATCTACATCGATTATGATAAAGAGGGGCTTACGAAGCGATGCTTACATCGGATTAGATCGGCGATGATTTTTGCGACAGTGCGCTCAATGACGCGTCATTGAAAATGGAGCGAAATCGTATCAATCGGTAGGAAATTATTTTGTATGGTCAATGAAAATATTTAACTTGGGATAATTACTGGGATATTTTATATCCCAGTGATGGCGAAAAAATACCAACTATAAAATATTGTTTTACATAGATATTAAAATGAATAAATCATTAACGGCATAAACCACAACGCAAGATGTGCGTAGCGAAAAGTTTTATATTTTAATCATATTACAATTAAAAAAATAATAAAAATAATAATAAAAATAATAAAAAATAATAATGTTTCGATCTTAAATTAGGTTATCTTCAATATTAAATTTTATAATTTCGGAATTACGCTAATAACACAATATCGCAGAATAATATAAAGAGTTTAAAATTAAACCAAGATATAAATTGTTATAAGAAAATTTTTTTCCAATTGATAATGTTCATAATAAGTTGTCTTTGCTGTGTTAGATCTTCAAAGAGAAGATAGTCGGATATTATATCGGATATATAATCTTATTAAATTGTCTATTGTTAAAATTTAATCAGTTTAGTTCTATCGCTAGTCTTCTTTGGTTAGTCACATATAATTTCTAGATTCTATGTGCATAATTTTTATGAGTCCTATCAGGATGTGATGAACTTATGTTAACGAATAAAATATCTGAGACTGTATGTTTATATAGATATTATATAGATATTTTGTATGTTTAACATTTTTTTTCTTTTTTAATATTCTATTCTCTAACAATGTAGATTTTAGAATTTTAGAATTCTTAAATATACAATTTCGAAAACCCGCATTATGTTAATTGAAATTTTCCTTTTTTAGAAATACTTTCAGAAGGTATTCATTTCATTTAATATTTTTTTGGTTTCTACTTACTTTTTTCAGAAAATTATGGTTAAGTCTAATAATATTCTCAAATACTAATCGAAAAATAATCAATAGTATAATTGTTAATAATAGTGATTTTAATTGGGGTAAAAACACGACAGTTAATCATTTATGTAAGAAGAAAATCAGATGACTACTTCCAAGCTACTTAAAAGAGTGTCAAGTATCCTCCGTTATAGATTAGAAGATTGTGTCTCATTACACATCGCATTTTCGTTCGTTTGCGTTCATTCGATATGCCGCGAACATCAATATCAAACTGGATGCAGATGAAATTCTTACAGGTTCTATTACCTGAGCCCGCGAGAAGGCCCGCCTCTCACGTTACTCGTTAGCCCATGCAGCGGTCCGATATCCTGGACGGTCAGTTATGTAGAACCGCCCGAGAATAATCAAGAAGCAGAAGGTACAAAGTATATATGAATCTACTAATAACTGACAGATGTGATAAAGCAAGACATCTTACTGTTTTGTCAATTTAGACCCTTTAAGTCTTAACAATACTTATCATTTTATGCAAATATTAAAAAGTTATTACGAGTATTTAGTTACAGTCTGTTTCGTATATATATATATATATATA
>NW_017259319.1:1117091-1153925 GCF_001594045.1 Atta colombica
GTTTATTAAAAGTTTAATTATTGGTACAACTACAATTGATATGTGTAATATATTAATAAAATCTTACTCAAATATTTTTTTTTAGATTTATAAGATAGTATATTTTAATCACTGACATAACAGTTTCTTACGGATATTAATTCCTTTTGTAATGCTTAACAATTAATAATAATATAGATTATATCCTCTTATTAATTCAGTTATTAGGAGATATTTACCTTGTTTACAATGATAATAATATTTATAACTATCTTAATGATTAAATTATTGAAAATCAATACATAACTTGAAGATTGATAATTTGAAGGCATATCCGAGAAGAAGAAATATAATATATTTTACAGAACAATATTTGCAATCACCTCGGGTGTGACGAAGGTGTAATCGAGGTGTCCCTCAAATTATCCAGTCGCTCGAATAATTTCCGAATTAATTTACCACGTAGCGCAAACGCGATGGCCTGTGAAGACTCTGAAACCGGGATCTCCTCTCTTTATGTATGAGGGCGCGGAGGACCAAAATTTTACGATACCAAAGACGCGGGCCGGTCTTTACTGGTTCGAAATCAAATCTATGGAGCCCGCGAATGTCTCACCTGGCACGGTGCTCTTGTATGCAACTTCCAGCGCCTTGGATCACATATCGGGCATGTATGCGAATGGAAAAGAGAATCGACATCGCACACTGAGATTTCAACAGCGACGAAGTAAACGACGGCTGACAATATCCTGGGGCAAGAGGTATCATTATATTTACTGTGTCTTACGTTTCTCTAAATGTATTAGAAAACATAATTTATCTTTTTCATTAAATCAGTGCAGTTAAAAATTTGTAATTCTAGACAATGACTTGATATGTGCCGCTTTGCGTTTATATCTATTAATACGTTTACGTCTATCTTTCCTTTTTCTACCTCCTATTAAAGAAAATATATCAAATTCCTATCCAATGTTGTTTTTAAACCAATTTGTCAACATATATGCTGCATTCGATTTTGTACATTCATGCGCTATAACTTTCATTCTATCTTTATGGTTCATTATATGCACGAAAAGAAGATGAGATAAAACAGTGAGCGTCCAAAACGAACGCACTTATAAGTCCGATGATGTTATTTACCTTGTAATGCCTTGTATTGTAATACTGTGAAAATTGGGAGTGCATTGATTAATAAGAGTATGTTATTTCATTTTCTGTTGATTCTTCCCAGACAAAATGGACGTTAATAAATAACGTTAATTTTCAAAGAAAAGTTGCAAAAGACAATATTTAAAAAATAATATTTAAAAAAAAATAAGCTCAAGGATATAATTAAATAAAAATATGAGAAGAGTGTAGATGATAAAAAAATGTGACTAATTAATAACAGGATAAATAGGTTAAATATGTCCGTTTAAGTTAAAAGTGTAAGCAAAACTTGATTTCGGTAATTCTTACAATAATAATGCTTTGATAATTTAAAATAAAATTAAAATTGAGTCAAAAGTCGGCTTTGTAAAGATTCTTTCTTTCCGCGATATAAATTGAAGTGTCAAGTATACGAAATTCGAGCTCTTATTTTTATGATCGTCACTATAATATCACGGTAATTTTGTTCTGTAATTCGATGTAATCTGTCATTGTGCTCGATAGCGTGAAGTATATTAATGCGTCTATATCAATTTTATCGTTAGAGTCGCAATTTCGAGAATGGAATATTTGTTTTTCCAGCCATGTGGATCCTCATCTTTCGAACTACTGTTTAGTTGTCACTTCGGGCACGCAGTCGCACCCATCGACCCTCTGTGCTGCGCAGAACGTTCTGAAAGCTCATCCGAACTCATCGGCGAAAACCGGCTCGTCCTCAAAGGAGCACCATCATCGGGGCGTTCCGGAAGGTCTGCACTGCGTACGGCAGACCAAACTGACGCTTCACAGGATGAGATACGACACTACGTACAACTTTACCCTATATGTGGTCGGTCTTCGTTGTACACATTAATATTATCACATTAATACATTAATAAAATCGATCGTTTGGAAAACCGCACGTATTATATGCTCAGTTAATAAAAGGCGATAGACACTCTTCCGTTTAGTTTTTGCATCGTGTTCGTCTTCATGCGAAAATTATGATTTTATAACAATGTGTAAAGATTATTAATTTCCGCAATTCCCTTGCGATATTTACATTCTCCATAAAGATTTAAGTACAGATTTAGTTGTGTCACGCTGAATACTTTGCGCGCGCGTAGATTGTTTATAATTGCCATTAAATAATCAAAGTGATACTCTGATTCGACAGGTAAACACTCGGAACAACGTCTCCAATCGGGTTGCTATCGACGCTATCAAATTCAAAAAGATACCGGAGCTGACTTTGCGAACTGGTCGTTACACCACGGCTAATCTGCGGAAGACCGATGGTTTCGTCAATTTCCGTTATCGTCCGCCGGACAATACTTCAAGTACCTTTCACATACTTCCCTGCGGTGGAGGCATCGTGAAGGCGAAATTAAACGGACAAGGAATACTGCGGGTAAAAATCGTCGAGTGTTTACAGAAAGCGATCGGATACGTCGACCGCAAATTCGCGAAAGAATCTATTTAACAATTGACGCTGTCGCAAGCGGACTGGCCGTCCTATCATTAATAATCGGAATGCTTTTGCAACAGCGTTATACGCATATACGCGTATAAGTGTGTAAATGTGTCTCGTGTGATCAGCAGGAAAAAGAGGTGGTCGGATATGCCTCATTACGTGTACCTCCTTTACCTCCCGGTAAGATGTATACTCTGCGTATATCGACCACACCGCAGGAGCTGGTTCGAGTATCCACCATAAAAGTGCTGGCTACGCAGGAGTCGTCCACCATTTATCCGCAAGTATGTTGGACTGTGCAAACTAATATTTCCTTTAGAATAACAACTGTGAATGATTCCGTTATGCTCTGTTCTTTCGATACTTTTTTAGTGTAGAAATAATAATGTTCCTTTACTTTAAAAGTACAGTAACAGAACTCAAAATACATGATTTTCGAATTAATATTGTGAGAATTAAGTAAGCATTATCCTATCAATCATTAAAAGTGAATTAACTTTATTTCATAAAAAATCGTCAAAATTATTACAACTTAAAAAAGATCTTTTAAGAATTGCAAAATGAAAATGACAAAGGATGATCATGTTAAGAAAATATTCTTCTATTATTTGATTTGTCATTAATTTTCCATCAAAAAAATGAAAACTAATTCTTTCCTTTTTCTAGGAAATCTAATTTTTATTATTAAGTAAGAGAAATTCTGTTATTATTGACATCAATATTATTCAATTGTTATTATTTAATTTGCTAGTCAATGTAATATGTGATATTACTATTTTAGTTCTATTTTATGATTTCAAGATTGAAAAAGATTTTGACGCGAATTTGTAAAATTAGATATGTAATAAATTTATATTGAAAGATTTAAGTGCTAAGAACCACCAGTTGTCACTTCTTTTTATTATTTTTTAGTTGTATCACTTTTAAAGTAAGAGAGTGATATATTTCTTAAAAATGGAGATAAGTCAGTTTTTTCACTTGATATTCACAGCCGCATAAAATTACCATCAATCATCTTTCCCGGTTATCGATGAATCTCGAAAATCATAAACTTGTTCGAAAAGCGAATTGGACGTCGCATTTTTTGACATAGATACCATCCAAAAATCCACCGCGAGAGTACCGATCTCTCAGAACATGTCACGAAGTGACGATAGGCGTGGACCCAGCCGGCGACGCAAAGTACTGCATCCTAGTGAAGGAACTGCGGAGTTCGTCGTCCTTAGCGAGTGTTACGACCGTGCCGGATCAGTGCGGACTTCACCGGCGCAGACGATCCGAGTACACATTCGAGGTTTGCGAAGAGAAACAAAACCCATCGAAGGACCGGGCGCTGCCGTTCACTCTGAAGAGGCTACAACCTGGCAAAGCTTACCTCTTGCAGGTCACAGCGCAGTTGAAGGGCCAGTCCTTGTCCTATCCGCTGCTGGGTGTACGCACACGACGTTCTTGCACCACGTAATCCGCATGATTCCTATTAAACGAACTATAAGATCGATGAGACGATAGTCTGTGAGAGCACTGTTGGTGACTTTTAGCTCTATCTATCTTCTCATCAAATAATATATATCATAAAAGAAACGTCCACAAGATTTAGAGAATTGGACGTGCATATCATTTATCTTAACAATGACGTGAATTTTATTCAAGTAGAACAAAGAATCATCGTTACATCAAAATGGCATCAAAATAGCTTCAGAATAATTATTTAGAGTCTTTTCGATTACGATTCATTTTAATGTCATTTTGACGTTATCGTAACCTATTGTTCTATTTGGACAGAGATCTATCGAAGTACATATATGCAAACCGTGTCGACGTTAGTATTTTGTATAAAAATTTTGGTGTTCTAAAATTTTATTTAAATAAGTACAAACGATGACCATTTAAAACAGATTTCGCTCGATAAACTTTTTTTTTTGTTATTTTCGCATATGATAATTTTATCTCGCTATTAAGTTTACTTGCCAACCAATCTCGCGGGAGCGCAGATCACTGTAAAAATAATACGTACGACGAGAAGTTACTTCCGGATTTAAGGATTACGTTCAATCGCAGAGGCACAGTCATCTAGTCTAGATTTTATGACGTTCAACCATACACACACACACACACACACACACACACACACACACACACACACACACACACACACACACACGACGCAATAAACGCGGAGTGACCACAAGCGACATACATATATTTTGATATTTGTATAACATGTATGTATACATTCTTTATATAGTTATAAGTTTTTTATACGTATTCCTTTTACCCTCTAAATAAATATTTTTACCATTTTTACGGCTATCTGTAGTTGTGAATAGAGATAAACTTGAAATTCAGAAAATGAGTAAATAAAAATTTAGACAGACAAATAAGCAATTGTTGCTCGCGCAAATCTAGCGTGCGTAACTTTCTCATTTGTAGTAAAAACTATAAGAATCCTTCCTTGTTTTATATGTTGGATTGTATAATAACAAAAATATAATTACTTTTGCTATGCTGCAACGAGTTAAGATCAGAGTTCCACTTCGATGAGTCTGCGGAGCCTTTCTCCGGGTGAATTCGGTGGTTCCGCCTTCAGCAATAAGGCTGCTTTAGCGAGATGAACTTGCTTATCCTCACCAGGACACATTGCGAGTTCTCGCAGGGTGACCGCCGTGTAAAGCGCTAGACGAGCGCCGTATGGATCCAATCGGCTTACCGTGTCCATGATGCGTTTACACAATTCCGACTTTCGTGGATCGGTTGCCGGCAATAGCTGTATCAGAGAGTGACTCACGGATATGCAATGCTGATGGCCGGGATGCAGCAACACCGTAAGCCTAAATAATTCGTTGAGTTTTCAAGTAATACAAATTTAGTCAATTCTAACAAAATTATTTCCAGATCTATATCTATCTAAAAATTTAGATAGATACATATCTGGAAATAATTTTGTTAGAATTGTTAGATCATCAAAATAAACTATGTAGAAAACTCAATAATGATGTTGCAAAAAGTTTTGATCTCAATAATTAATTTGAGCGTCTTACATAATTATTTTGACAAAATTATTTTCAGATCTACATATATTTAGCTAAATTTTTAGATACTTAAGAAAAACTGTTCTTTCATGTAGCGCAAAAGACAAAATTTTTTTTTCAGTTTTTTTTTGATATATTTAAAAATTTAGCTGGATATAGATATGAAAATAATTTTGTTAAATCGTCAAAATAATTACGTAAAACGCTTAAACATAATGCTGCAAAAATTTTGACTTTCTAATAATCTGCTTTTTAATAATTAACATCCTACATAATTATTTTGATGATCCAATAAAATTATTTGTTTGATTTATATCTAGCTTTTTTAATTTTTTAGTAAAATTTTTTCCGTATATGGATACAACTTTCTAATATTTTACAGTTTAGTTATCATTTATTAATTAACGCGATAGGAATTAATGTTAATGAAAGTCACGGAAGAATCAAACAGAAAGGTATAATATTATACCGTGAAAGAAGTTCGGATAGAGTATATTCAGTTGCCTGCTTCATGACTTCTACAACCTCTTCCTCCAGTCTGTCGATCAGCTCTGCAACCTCCGCAGATGTTATTGTTCCTGGACACGCGTCACAAGACCAGTTGGTATTTGGATTTAAAGGATCGTTTGGCAACATGAGTCCGTTTTTACAAGGACAATTAAGGGTGCCTAAATGCGTGCCCAATTCTATGGGATCAGCGCAACGTTTGCATCGGCAAGCGAAGTATTTTGTGGTAAGGAGATGTTCCCGCCTAGCTCTAGTAGACCAAAGCGCATGCGTGTACATGGTGCTCAAATGTTGTCCTCTGGAAATATCAGTTATGAAATGCATGATGACAATAATATATATATATTTTCACAAGATAGTTTTGGTGAAAATTTTTCTTAGAATTCCTCATATCATCTCTCAAAACTTTTATAAATTTTAGAATTTTTTTACAATTTCTGCATAATCTTATATCTTTCTTCATAAACAATTTTTTAGATTTTTTTATACAAATTGAAATTTTTCAGAAGTGCTAAGAAAGTCTATATTTTTTAAAAAGAATTCTTTATATATTTAAATTTTGAAGATATTTTATTTTATAATTTTTTAAGAAAACGAAATTTTAAATCTTACGAAATCTATCTAAGATATTTTTTTTAGAAATCTTCATAAAGTATAAAAAAATTCTTTTACCAGAGAGATGAATAATTTTTGATAAGATTGATTAATTATAATATACGTACTTTTTAATGGATGTGACCGCGTATACCATAATTCGCGGCCTGCCTTTGTCATCGATGCGAAAGCTGTGTCGCGTGTTCGCGATACAGGAATGCTCCAGAAGAGATGCATGTTCGTAAATTGCCACCGAGCCTTCTGGCGGTGCAGTTTCTAACGCATTTACATCAATCAGGCCACAAATCATCGGTAGAACATTCTTACAATCGGATGCCATCAACAAAAGTGACCCCAAACGCTGACTCACATTCGACACTTCATCGTGAGCTTCCGTGCCGGGTCCTCGCGACTCCACGTGATTTTGCAGATTAGCCAAAGACGTCCATCGGCGCGATTTCATGCGCCACAATATCAGTAGACGAATTATCAGAAGTACCTCGCATCTGTAGGCATAGGCGTGAAATTATTGCGTAAATGAATTTAACGAGAAACGTCTTTAAAAGCGTTTTTAACTTTCTGCGATATAACTGTGACTCAAGTCACGATTAATCTGTAACACGATTAGGCATTCGTATCCTTTTTTTTAACACTAAAAACAGCTAAATAATGATTTCTATCTTTTTCTTTTGTTTAATAACACAACTTTATAAATGCTTTCTAAAGATAAAGTATATATGTAAGAATCACTTAATTATTTTCATAATGTAAAAATGATGAAAATTTGTACGAAATTGTTTTGTTTATGTTACCTTCAATATAATGAAGAAAGTAGCTTCCGATTTTGCCTATTTGATTCTCAATTTAATTGTCACCAATGAGCAACTTGATGGCAATACTCAGGCAACAATTGCCTTCACAAATAGATCGTGGTAATTTTTATGGTTACAAATATACTACAACATTTCTATTCGTTTTCGTAGACTATATATTGTCTGCATAATGTCTTTATAGTAGTACTAATAGTAGTACTAATAGTAGTAAGTTTACTGACGATACCATTAATTAAACATTAGAAATATATTGGGCCAAAAATAATTCAATATAGAGTTAATATTATCCAGTAAATGAAAATGAATTTAAATGAATTAAAAATTTAAACTCTATTTGATTCTGAATGCGTATATTAGTAATAATTATAGTATATTTTCACTTCTTTTTAGATTTAATTGAATTAAAAATTACATTTCTTATTCAGAATTTTGAACTTAGCAGTATTTATGATAAAACTTTATATTCACGATAAAAATGCACTTAAAAAACTGAAATTCTTTTTTATATTGAAAAATGCTTCATGCAATTCAAATGAATGAATAAAAATACATTGGAAAAGGATTCATTTCAACGTTCGCAAATGCGTATTTTTGAAAATTTAAATCCATTTCAATTCATTCTCGTTTACTAAATTGTTCCAATAAATTTTACTATTAAGAAAATTACTATAATTATCAGTGATAACATAACATGATGGCAATTGAAAAGAAATTTATGCGATTATTTCTTTTCTTATATGCAAACGATTATTTCCTTTCTTATATGCTAAGAAAATGCTTGGCTATCTAGGCTATCTCTTTGTTAAATCATCATTACTCGCTAATTTAGTTTCGAAGTAGACACTTTATTATCCAATCTGCGCTAGGTGAAGTATGCAATACCTAGGAACAATTCTAGCTCGCGCAAGGAGAGCGCATTCCAGCTGATGCCTCTTCTTATCTGACAACCCCTCGCAATCGGACCTGCACACCGGCCAACAACATTCACTGCATCTCGCATCGACATTGTCGCATCGTTCGCTACATCCAACACAGACCCGTTGATTCGTGTGAATCGATGGTCCCCAGACCAAAGGCGTCTCCGCAAGGATCACGTCTCCCGGTGCTAGATCTCTAGTGGCCAACAAGTGCCGTCCGAGTACAGAATCGCGACCTATTTCCCAGCCGCTGCACATGGACCTGTGACGCGGCCAATCTTGAGACTGGTGCGACTTGTCGCAGTAAAACTCGCGTCTGCAACTGCCGCACTTCAACGTAGCATTTTTGCCGCATACTGGGCATATACCGTATTTCAGGTCACCATCCATGACTAGTTAAGATCATTGCCCAAGTTGAATTTAATTATTAAAACTTGACTATTCAAGCTTCTGATCGATAATTTAATTAATTGAGCTAAGAAGAACAGAAAAGAGACTGTGAGAAATGCATTATATGCTTTGCATGGAAGTTTTTTCAAGCTTTATGTATTTGATACTTACAGTTTATTAATTCAGGAGTTAAGAATGAAGTAATATTAAACGCGCGATCAATATACTGTATTTATTATTTTTCATTAAATTTATTGAATTCCCCCCAGCGAAATAATTAGGTCAGACTTCATCGCGAGAACATCGTTCACTGGCCGCTAACTTTATCGTACTGAACAAATCGGCATTTGCGAACGCGGCGGCACGTTTAATTATAGGTCGGACGACCGTGTTACTATTCTCGTAAAACGAAAGGAACGAAGATTTTTCTACTGTGCGCGTATGACGCACATGGATCGCGAGATGTGCTAGCGAGAAGGTCAACACATCCAATGAATTTATGAATTTGATACCATTCTATATATGGTTAAATCTAAATGTAAAAATATTGCCTAAATTACAAGAAATATATACATACAGAAAGAACTACTTTGTTAACATATTAAAAAATTTATATAAGATATAGATCTGAAAATGATTTTTTTGGACTATCAAAATAATTTATAGGAAATTCAGAGTAATGCTGCAAAAAATTTTGATATTCTGCTAACAACCAACTTGAGTGTCCTATAGAATTATTTTGATAAACAAACAAAATTATTTTCAAATCTGTATTTATTTGAATTTTTAGATGCTTTAACAAAACATTCTTTTTCGTATAGAAAAGTCTTACATATAACACAGATCATTATTAAGTGTCAAATACAGTTATGAAAACAGCATTTAAAATCTGAAGTTATGAAGTTCAGAATGCAAACTAAGCCTCTGCTTTGTGATGATTAATAGAGAAAGGTTTAAAGATTAAAATTTTTTTTATTACAGGGTTCAAGGTTCAAGATTTTTTTACTATTTTAGAATTTAGAACTTCACTATTAAATTCGTAATGTCATATTGTATTCAATTTAAGTTATTTAATCATTTCTACATCGCCACTTGTACTTACAATATGTTAATTTAACTAAAATAATATAATTAAATAATTTAACTTAAAAAAATGTATTAAATTTGATTTAAATTTAGTTTATTATTTATTAAGTGCATCATACGTTAATATGGATTTTGATTTAAACATAGAAATAGATTATTTCATATTTTGACACATATGAAAGTTAAATAATAATATGTTATTTAACTCAAGGAACTAGGTTATTATTGTTCCCTATCTAACAATATATGTAATGCATATTTTTAATTTTTTAGTGGAAAAAATTAAATCATTTTATATATAAATTTTTTCTAAATAGATTGAATCGACATCAACATCAACATCTCAAGAGAAATCAGTATGAAAGGTGAAAATATGAAGATGATGTAGATAATATTTCGATTTATTATTAAACGTGCCTACATGATACAAATCAGGGAACAACACAATCTCGTTATCACTTTATGACGTAGTAAATATGTTTTGTCCTTTGCGTGTACGTGATGAAAGTCTAATAATTATTACACCTTATCTATAGGAGATGGGATTAATTTAACGATGTTCAGATTCGGTACACAGACTATCACAAAGTTGATTGCTGGTTCGGGTTCGTACATGGGTGTTTCTAAAATGATCACAGCCGCGAGCTGAACAACATAAAAAGTAACACATCCAAAAGCATCTTTTTACTTCCATATCACTATGCCTGTGATTTTTTACGATATTCTCTACGGATTATTTCTCCTTGGAAAACGCCGTCGATATCAATAACTCGCGATACGCATGAAACGTGATTTAAATCCGTCATATTTTTCCTACGCTTATCTCATTTTATTTCTGCTTGTTTATTTTGCGCGAACATCGACTTTTAATTCCATCATGAACATCAATACGCTAGAATTAAGAAAATTAGTGCTATCATGCTCGACTCGATATTAGAATATATCAACATATATTTGAGATGTGAATGTCGATCACATATCAAAATTTATAGAACAGCTCGAAGCAAATCCTCAGAATTCACAGATTCCAATTATTTTAATCGAAGACATTTCGGCTCGTACGAGGCTCAATCCTTTAAATTCTCGACGTCGTCTTCCTTTCGTTACTGAATCACAGAGAGTCGATCCCAATTCCATCTTGCCAAGATAAAAAATACGAAGTTAATGCCGCGTTAACGCAATTTAGAATGCACCCTGTACGCGTAGCATCATTTAAGAATCATTTAAGAAATACGAGTCGCTCAATGACCACGAGAATACTATTCTTTTTTTCCATTTTTTTTCTTTCTTTCTCTCTCGCTCTCTCTTTACACCTTATTATACAAATACAACGAGACACCGTGTAATTCTTATATCTTCTTCACATATTAAGAATATATTCCTAGGTACTCTGCGAGGACGCGCGACCGTCCGTAAAGCAATCCGTTGACCCTCGCGGGGCGGCGGCACGCAAATAAACGTGCTTAAAGCAAACTTAATTAAGTGATAATTGGCGAACGCGAAATTCCAGCCGAGAGATAATTGTTGCACGAGAGAATTCGCACGCCGGCGTCGCACGGGACCACCTGAACGGACATTTACGCCTCGCACGTCATCGTCGTATCTCGATTTCGGTTTATCACTCTCTAACTGCGCTATGAATATATTTATATATATATTTATTTATTTATATATATAGAATGCATTACGAACTCACCACGCGGCTCACAGCCGCGTGTGACAGACACCAAAGCACATGCAAAATAACTCAAATGTAAAACAACAGTGCGCGATTTCTCGTCAGCTCATCTCTTCATCCCTTTCCCCCTCTTTATCATAAATAGAATAAATTATACCTCTTTATGTACAAATGGTACTTCCTCTTGAGTGTTTGTGCTTACGTAGGCCTGCACTCTCGCCGCGCGTTTAGCGTTAAGAATCAATTATGTCGATAACGCTAAATCGCGCTAAATTTTATGCCTTACTTCTACCAGTCTACTCTTTTCAGCTAAATTTCTTGTGGTTCATATTTTCTCTTTTTTACGTAGAGAAAAAATGAGGAGAAATGAACAGTGCAAGAAGTTCAACTAAAATGAACAGATCTCATAATACATTACTACGGAAATGTCGAGAAAGAATTCTGATAAGCTTTGACGCGATCGGTGCCAAAATCAATGGCGCAACGGACCTTAATTGTGCTTTTTTTATGTTATTAAAGAAAAAGATTTGCGAGAAGCAAAATAAAGGAAAACGTAGCGCTAAACGCACGATGAGCTATTGTTCTTAAATTTACAATACTTGTCCGCTTCTAACTTGTGCAGATCTTTCGCGATGATTGTTTGACAGAACGGCGATGATCGAACTTTGCCTTTTCCATTGTATCAAAATATATCAAAATGCGAAACTAGAACAACCGATGGGGTTTTCTATTTTCTCAAGTTGCAGAGCAATATCGGTTGTCGTAGTTTCGATATACGAATATTATTCTGCGCAACAATAAAAATCTGCGGGATGCATTAAAACTTTCCTGAATGTATTTAAGTATACAGGATGTCTGGTAATAACCACATAATCTTTCGAGAGCAGATAGAATAGATTAAACTGAGTCGAAAACTCTTTCACTGTTTTGCAATGTTTGCAATTTTTTTTTTAGTTATCCAATGAGCAGAATCGTCTAAAGTCGAAGTATAAAACAACTTTAAAATATCTTTAATGGGCTTTCTACAATAAATCATTATATTTAAGCTTTAAGCCTTAAGCCATGAAAATTTGATCAATCACAATTGAATGTGAGAAGAATAATTGACTGATTGATCAATTTCTTACGGCTTAAGACTTAAAGCTTAGGTAATGACTTATTGTAGAAAGAAACTAAAAAAAATTGCGAAAATTGCAAAACAATAGAGAACTTTTCAACTTAGTTCAGTCTGTTCTATCTGCTCACAAGAGATTATATGATCATTATCGGACCCGGTATACAAAATGTTCGTGAATTAGTGATACAATCGGGAAGGGAATTATGCTGTACAAAAAAATAAGTCGAAAACGTAAAAAATTTTTTATAAGCTTTGTTTTCGAGAAAAAGAATTGATAGGGAGCGAGAAGTGACGCGTTTCTCTCGAATAATCAACTTATGATTTGTGATTCCGAGTTCTTTCCTCGAAAACAAAGTCTCGTATAGAAAAATTTTATTTTACGTTTTCGATATTTTTTGATATAAAATCTTTCCGGTTATACTATCAGTTCACAAATTATTTTGTATAAGGAAATCCTAAAATGACAGAATTATCAACATTACTAGTTAAAAAATTTTTCAAATTGATTATGCAGATTGCAAATTCTTTTACACAATTAAAATATTCACAGAAAAGATGATCGATTTAACAAGAAGACCGAAAAAATTAAAAAGTTACAATACTAAATATACCCAATTTTTTAACCTTTTTCGATTTTCTTAAAAATTTAACCAATTCGGAGAACTATCCAACCTGTAGTATCGGTAACTTCGTCACTTTAGCATCTCTATAAGCTGATTTTCTTAAAATTACAGAACATAAACTAAAATTCTTTGCCTCTTCCTTTCTTATATGAAATATTTAGAAGTTATCTCAATAAAATATATATAACAATCACGAAGAGAAAATACAAGATGCATTCTGAGAATATCTTGGGCCCTATAGTGAAAATATATGTGGCGACAGTTACGTGAGTCTGAAAAATATTTTCCAAGATACCTCTTTTACATGTAATATCTCAAGGATATTATACATGATTTCTCAACACGATGAGATCCCGCGGATTTTTTTTCGCCGTGCGGAATTAACATCGATTTGTCCTACGATGGCCTGCGTATAGTAAAAATAAAACACGTGTGCCTCGAACACCACGCGCATCCGCTAAAAAATTAATAATATTCATTCACTGCTTTAGCAAACAACGCCGAAATACGCGGTTCTACAGCGCTACAAAACGAGAACGCCTGAACGCTTTTGCCTCGGTGATTATGCAATATGTAAAATAGATCATTTGTGTTTGCTTATTCCGCGGGGAGAGAACGCTCTAGTAACGTTACATTGCGACATGCGAATGTACGGTCATCGTCGGGAAACGCTCGCCGTCCGTTCACACGAGATATATTTCATTGTTATATATGGCACTGGATATCAGCGTGATATTGCCTGTAGTACTATCCTCGCATAAATGCATCTCGTACTTGGTACAAAAAATCGAGGATTTTCTAGTCTTCTTGCATGTTTAAAAATGCGATCTCACGATGGGCGTACACTTCGACAGTATCGAGAGAAGAATGCCTTTCTCTTTCCACTCCTCTTTTTCAGTTAGTTCAGTTCTTTTTCTCACACTATCGTCGGTACTTAAAGAATGTTCGCCCACTTTCCTGAAGCGCACAACTCTGGTAGTCCGCGTCTTATATATTTATGTAACTATTATCTTTTCTTGTAAACAAAGGCCACGTAAATGCAAAAATCTACTGCAATACTAAGAGTACACGTAAAGAATATATCCCTCGAATGTCTCGACGAATTAAACGACATTCGCGGACAAAAGTACGTTGGTTCTGCCATTATTTATTATTCAACTGACACCAAATAGCCGTTTAAAACGTGAGACATTACAAGAGAATCGACATTCGATCATTAACGAGCATTTGCTGAACTCTGTTTTAGCGCATCACTGTAAAACTGATTATCTGGACGTATTCCTATCAACGCGTCAATACGAATTTTTCAAACGGACATTTCTTGAAACTATGCTCTTCGTTTAAATCTTAAAACTAGTTACTAATACTTAGGCCTCACTAAGACAATTCGGCCTGCTGTTATGAGATCGACATTAGGGGAATGAATGTCCCGTTTGCGCGGGAGACACTCGCATGAATCGGTTTGCGATCTGCAATATAACAAAGACAAAACTAAGAATATATGTAAAAATGTATCAACATGCGATATTTACTTAATCGTTTGTCAACAAGAACTAACGCGCAATTTAAGTCATGGTAACAATTTATAATTTATAACAAAGTTACAAAAAAAAAAATAATAAGTTAAAATCAACCAAGAAATATTCAATACAAATAAGCGAAGACCACATTCTTAATAAATTCTTATTAAATTGTTTAATTTAATGTGTGACATTACATACTCCAGCTAAAGTTTAGAACCGACAAATAATCGGCGCACATTTTATTGGCAATTATAAGATCCACGCAAAAAATATTACTAATCAACATCCACTTTGACCGAATATGGTCTTTTTTGTTTATCTGTATTTAAAAAAAGTTTTTTTCAAAATAGAATTTAAATAATTGTAGTCCATTCATTTGAACAATTCGAACAAATTTGAAGTAATGGAAATTTTGTACTATTAAAGTATTATTAATTCATTATGTAATCTCAGTCTGTTAAATAAAAGATGTCTTAATATAAACTTTCCGATTTGGATCAATGTTGAATCAGATCAGTGGCTGATCACAGAATCGCGCGCGTATTGTCGCATCACTACATTCAATGTATATAAAGAGTGCCAATTTTTTGATTCGATACAATTTCTTTAAAAGAGTGTCACACGCGTCAATTGATCATTGTCTAAAAACATGGAATATGGCAGTTTGACATTAAAACGGAATTATCAAGTTTTCCACAAAGAACTGATATCATATCGATCTCGATATTAACTGGATGGACAAATGACAAAAAATTTCAAAAATTTCTTTTTGAAAATTATATAAAAGCAGGACTAATGACGTCTAACCCGCTGACTGCCATGCTCGCGCATGTATCTTACAACATATTTTCTGAGACAAAAGAATATAATTAGTGTGCAAAGAGTTAACGACAATTCGCTAATTTGCCTCCAAATAAGCGATTTTACAATGAAAGCGAAAGTAGGCTTTATACATACATTGCATAGAATGGCAGTGAACGCGTCAAGATATTTTTAAAAGTTTCAAGAGAGATGTCTGGTACTCTCTTTTTCCGTAGCTACGCTACATCCGTTTTAGCACAAGCTCTCCATTCGATTGCAAAATGGAAACAACAAATTCTAAATAAATATTCTATCCTACAGTCGATAGTCTCGTGCGAGATTCCAGCCTCTTTTTTTATATCGTGCATACATTAAATAGAACTAAGAATCCAAATTTCCTTAAATGCGGGTTTCAAATACGGCCTTACAGCAAGAATCGGCATGTAAACATCGGTTAAATTGAAAATGTCACGATCCATATAATCGTACTACATTCTAAGCAATTCCAAAAACAATGTGTACGGTGTTCCACACATATCTTTTTTTTCTTTTAGTGTCTCTTAATGGTTCCATTTTAAATTATATTATTATGTAATTTTTTAGGTTTTGTCATTTCTCTTACAATGCTTAAATGTTAAGTTGAGAAAATAATTTTTTTTTGTTTATATAACAAGCAAAATGTTCAACTCGTTTCTTCATAAATATTCAATTTTCCATAAGTCTTCTTTACGGGGCTCAATGGTTTCAGCAGAAACACTTAATTTGCACGTTTTATTTTATTTTTTTTTATTTTAGGTTCGTTCTTTTTCCCATTAGCGCGCGCGAAATGCATAATTCACTATTTACTCGAAAAAAAGTTTTCACTGGGTCCAGAACCATTGTACGTTAATTGTTATTTATTGTATTACGTCGAATGCTGAGCATGTTGTAACGCTAAGAGCATCCGTGGGAATCATCGGCTAGAAAGCACAAAGAATACTCTCTAATGTTCTTCAAAACGTTTTATAGTACGCTGAAACGTTTCTAGCTTGCTTTGGTTTCTTTCCAGTCAATTTCTCGATGTCACGCATACGAGAATCATTGCCAATTACAATCAGCAATCTTTTCCTCAAGTAACAGCCTCTGTTCGTTTTGTGTTCCTTTCTTCACGTTATTAAGCGAGGACTGTGTAAACCTTCTACCTGAGTATCGATTTGAGGACAATGTTGTGTATCAGGCGGTCCCCAATCGTGCAAATTTCCACTGTTAGCTAATCTGTGCGTAAGTCGATGTGCTATTGAGAAACCTCCGCTACCTTCCAACTGTGTTAGAACTATGATAACTTGTCTGAAATAAATGTATCAATGTAAAATTTGTTTATGCTGATCAAAAACGAAATTTAATTAATTGTATCTTACCTGTGAAGGGGAGGAACACTATCGGCAGTTCTGAGTTGTCCTCTCGTGGACACGACATTATAGCTTTCATGGCAGTCGCATTTTACATGAATCCATTTATTTACATGACGATTTTCAACCATTACCACTAATCCGGCCCATCCTTTAGTTAAATAATATGCAGTCATGCCTTCTCTGCCCTATTAGTGTTAAATATTCATATTGTTAGAGATTTAATATTTATATTGTTAGAGTAAGTTTATGTAAATTTTATATCAATATAAATGTAGATGTCAGTATAAATTTTAGAGATAACTGCTTTACGAATTATTCAAAATACGACGTAATGACTTACTTCGTGCCGTTGTCCTTTAGCTAATGTTAGACTTATGATAGCATCGGCTAAGACAAAAGCAGGTGGTGATATTTGCTCAACGAGAAGTCTCTTTGAGCTATGTATAGCGAGAACGTATTCCGGATAACTAGATGTATCTTCCATTCCGGTGTGCCAATGATTAAAGGCTAGGCATACAACGATATACAAATCTCTTTCCAACATCTTGTGACAGCCGACAAAACCGCGTACTTGCCGTTTACTGTGTTCCACTAATCTACCAACTTCCGGAGCAGCCGGAGATCTCGTGCGAAAAACTACTACGCATAAGTCCAATTGAGATCGCTGCGATTTTTCTGAATTTCTAGAAAATAATATAATTATTAATATATTACATAATATGTTCATGTGTGCGAATCAGTTTAATTGCCTCACCTTTGACCCTCTTGGAACAATGTAAATTCCGTTTCGGTGGGTTCTAATACCGTCAAAAGGACGCACGATAAATGTCTGAGGGATGACAACGGAGGGAGAGTGCCGCGCAATCTCACTTCGCTCCATCCAACTCTTGTCTTACAGATGTCAATGCAATCGAAATATTTTAAAACGTCGTCAAAGGATATCCAAAAGACGCCATCTGAAGCACCGTGCGGCATAAGCATCTCTCGTAATTGCGGAGTCCATATAGGGCTGTCGTCTGACCAATCTCCTTTCCAACTATAATGACCCCAAGGATTGCGTAGTCGTAATAACCGTATTCCCTGCGTAATAATTACGTGACAGGTATACTTGTTTCAAATCAGATCAAATAAAGTGTCAAGCCAAGTGTGTACATCTCTAGCACTTACTTGTACATCACGGACATCGAGGACAGAATATGCATGTCTGAAATAGATGTTTTAAGAACAATCAATAAAAAAAAATAAAAGAAACGAAAATCGAATTTAGATACCATGAAATAATTAAGTTTTCAATTTACCTTGGCCTTAATCCTTTGCGCTGATATTCCTCCTCGTCAACTTTCATATTACCACCTCCACAGCTAGCACCCATTAAAAACATAGCCTGCCTCGAGGACAAGAGTTGTGCCCATATTAGGTCCCTATCGAGTTCGTCTTCGCTTGGCAATGCTGAAGGTTGTAAAGGCACGCTCTCACACGGGGCACCAGTTAATGTCGCTAGACCTTCTATAGCACGGCCGGACACTAAGGCCTCGTAACAGCCATGTATTTTAGCAACTGCTTTTTCAATTAGCGGTACCCAAAGCTGTTTTCTTTTTGCCTTCAATATAAGACGTATATGTTACTAATAATACATATGTGTCTAAATATAATAAATAATATAACGTATCTTTGTGTAGCATACAGACATATATACCTGAGAGTACACTAAGTGGCCTCTCTTATCACAGGGTAATAGATCATCAACGAGTACCGTCGTCCATTTTCCATCTTTACATAATCTAACTTGATAAGCACCTTCGGGACATGTCTCTTTCATGACCAAAACTCTTCTCACGAGCTCGTCACTCTCGGCCAAAACAGCCAAAGCCGACAATAACCAACAATTTCCTAAGACACCTTGCGAGATATCAGAAGGTAGGGGTGTCCTAAAGACAGCCCAAGGCAGTTTAGAATCGACACTTGAATCCACGTTAATTTGATGTGGTCTTCTCCACTGGACAACGTGATTATCTTTCGTATCCGTGGGATTATAGTACAGGGATTTCGGAGCAGGCGGGAACGAATCATCGACGAACGGTTCGTTTGTCTATAAGATAAATGAATGAACTGTTAAATCTCATTAATAATTTAGCATTACATATATCTACAATATGGTATCTAGATTTATGCTTTTTACCTCCTTGCAATATCGTACAATACGCTCCCACTTCTCCAGCGCATCTCTTTCCTCCAACTGCCTAAGATTCTCCATCACTACGCTCTCTTGCCGCTGTATTCTAAGAGTACTAGTGCCCGACTCGAGAAGCCTAGGTATCCCTCTATCTCCAGATGCTTGGGACAACGACTTCGAGCTTTGGCACATTTCGCAAATAGCAGTTGTACTCTTGTTTTCATATGTGCACAGTTTACATTGCCACTAAGTGAGCGAAAAAAAAAACCGTTAGAGATAAAAATTTTTTAATTTGCTTTGCAAACGGTCAGTAAGTAAAAAATAAAAAAACAAGAGAATGAATTAAAAATTGAGGCAAGAGCGACCCAAGCAAGAATTATTACGCTCTCGCCAATAATAAAATTTATTTTTTAGAATTTCAAAGAAAAAGATACAAATACTAACTTGAATATATGAAGGATCTCTAGTTCTCGAGTGCCTTTTATCACCTGCTGCTGACGAACCGTTTCTTCTTACAGAATTTCTGTGTCTCGGAGTAATTGCTTTGGAATTCGTCGGGGTTGAACAGAGTCTCGGGCTTGGACTCCGTTGGCCAAAGGCTCTATTGTCTTTCGGGACTTCTAGAAAGTCTGCTAACGTCTTGCAGGCGTTGCAGTTTTGCGTAGAAAGTGGATTCCTCAGCGTACACGAAGGGCACACCCAACTCTCTCCCTTTCGTAGAGTGGCATCTTCTAAATGCATAATGCTTTTCAGCTTCGAACCACAGCAAGCCTCGCACGTCGTTCTCGACGCGGCGTTCAATAGAGTGCACTTTTTGCATGTCCATACCGGTGACGGTGGATCAATTTGATCATCCAGATCAGATTCCGCCGTAGCCAGAGTGGCCGCTTTCGGTGGTATGTATCTTACGCTATCTCTTGATACCACGATCGGAGATTGTGCATGCGTCGGATAGTTACTCGTGTCCTTTGTGACAGTTATCAAACTAGGCTGTGTTAACGACGGGGGTGATCTTGACGAACCACAAATATCGCAACCACTGGACCACAGTGGGTTATATGCATAAGAACATTTTCTGCAGGTCCACATGCGCTTTAATGGGCTCACGTTCGATACTTCTCCCACCGGACTGGTTGCCTCGCTGTGCGCCTTTGTCGGTACCAGGCCTAACTTACTGCTCTGTTTCTTTGGCAATGGGGGCGGTATGTCGGGATCCGTAATCCCGATGTAGGAATACTTTGGTCTCGAGTTGAAGCCAATGGAATGAGGCGGCACGGCGGGCGGTTCCTCGTCATTCAAACTCCTACGGTTAACAGTCTTCTTCTGTGTCGCATTCGTGACCGAGTCGGCATCCGAGAAGGATCTCCTGTAAGACAGGGGTCCAGCAGACGATAATGCGCGTGGTACCCAAGCTGGTACACTGATAACCACTCCGCTACAAGGCGCGGGACTTCTAGGGGCGTCGCACGCCTCGCATTGCTCCAAACCGGGCGCATTGTCCAGGGTGCAATTGTCACAGCTCCATAAGCCATCATCCTGGCGTGTTTCCGGTACCACTAGGCTCGTAGGTCGTTGTACCATATGTTCCGATAATTTTTGAACAACAGAACCGTTCGACAGCGAACGACTGACTTTAGACTTAACCCGCTCATACATAGAAGGACTATGTCGTTTTGGAGAACGTTGAGAGGTATCGCTATTATCGGTGAACGGAAGCGTAGTAGACTCCATTGTTCCAATTGACGGTAAGATCCAGTCTTTATGATGCCCTCTTCCTCTGTCGCTTCGACTTATGCTCGTCAACTGTGCCATGCCTGGAAAAATTTTGAAGCAACAAATTTCAATGATTTGGAATATTTTATTAACAATTTCTACAATGATCGTTTTACGTGACACTCACCTGTATTATTAATTTTAACATTGTTACCGGAGTCACTCTTGCTAACACTCCCATCTAGGACATTGGCCAAAAGTCCAGATGTGATTTTAAGACGATTCTCTTTATGCAGATTAATTTTTTTACTCTTGCGTGCGCCAATCTGCTTTCCATCGTTTTGAGCTATTGACGCATTAGCATCGCAAGCAGCACAGATCAATGAGCTGCAATTATTGTCCAATAGACATCGAATACAAGTCCACTGTGTAGCTAAAGAAGGTAAGGATGAAAAACGCTTCAGCGATTTCCTATCGGATGAGTTACCATCCAACGAACAACAATGAGAATTCTTCCTTATATCAGCTGCAGACAAGTGTCTCTCAAAACTGCAATTTTATAGGAATACATATAAGAATATACAGAATGTTTATTCTCAATGAAGATAAAATTTATATATCAGAATAAGAAAATATACTTTGAAAATTGTTTCTAAACTATTTGACATCTGAAAGAAATTAATAAAAAAAATCTCAATCAATGTTTATTGCAAACTGCATTTTCACAAGCAATATCAGCTGTTAATGTAGTATTAATTTAAGTCTGCAATCTATTTTAAATTTGAGATTTATTCTATATATAAGGTAGGTATACCTTGGTACAAGGTAGGTATACTTAATATATAAAAGAAAGTTTAAAGAAATATAAAAGAAAGTTAAAAGAAAGTTTTATTTAAACTCAAATACCGATTCAATTCTTTCAATCAATGTAAACATGACACAAGGGAATTGATATCATATTTTGTGATAAAAGTACGGTATCTTGACAAACAACTACTCATATCGAGCGATAGGATTGTCTTGGAGCACATGCTAAAAAAAACACATAGGGAAAAAAAGGAGAATGAAATGATAATCCTTACCCTTGAGAAACGGTGATGGATCGGGACTGGTCAACGGATAGCGTCTCTGTCAAATTACGCGCTACCAATCGGTCTGCCCTCGGCGGTGGCGTCGGCGGCGTCGATTCCCCGGAGGAGGTCTCCCTCCTCGCGGAACACTCTTCGTCCTCGCGTCTCCTCGTCGAGCGTCCCGCGCGATTCCCCGCGTGCGTCTCTTTTCCTCCCCCCTGACTTGCGTTGCCGCTATGCTCCGCGGTTATGCTCGTGGCATGGTCCTGCCTGCGATCGAGACTGGTTTTCTCGTCGCTCCTGAGTCGCGTCAGCCCGCACCTGGCGCATCTCGCACTCTCCGTCGGATTTATCAGGGCGCACTCCGAGCAATGCCATTGCAGCACCGACGCGATCGAGCCCATTCTCCACGCGTAGTCATGGCTCCCCCGCTGCGCCGCTCTATATTACCACTGTCGCGACCACGGACACGACGACGTCGACGACGGCGTCAACGGCGGCGGGCTACGACGGCGGCGACGGTGGTGGTGGTGGTGGAGGTGGTAGTGGCGGCTGCTGTTGCTGCTGCTGCACACAGAGCCGGCACCGCATACACGACGGGGGCGGCAACTTCGATCCTCGTTCACGATTTTGACTCTTGTTCGCTGTCCGCGCGAAATTCTCCAATCTCCAGCACTTCTTGACGCTCGCGCTCTCCGTCGTCACACGCTGCACGACGGGAGGGACGCCGCGACGCGACGCGACGCGACGCGAGGCGACGCGACGTGACGTGATGCGACACGACGCGACGTGACGTGACGCAACGCGACGCGACGACGCGGCCGCCGGCGGATGGCGGTTAACGACGGCGATCAACGGTGCCGCGAGACGCGTCCTCCTCGTCGTCGTCGTCGCGAGGATGTCGCCGTCGTCGATCGCGACAAGAGCCCGCCGTTCTTTGTCATATGTTCCGCGACAGCCATCTTTCCCGTCGGGATCCCCTACCTCGCGAACTATCTTCCTGCCCCCTCTATTCTCTCATCATCATGACCTCGCAGGAACGGTGCGAGATTACTCATCGCCCCGAATAATTGGTTTTTCAGAGAACTAACTGTGGATGCTTGCCAGCAAGGGACACAGACGACGCAGTGTGACACTGTGAATCATTACATTCTCGATTATTTCTCAATGTTAAACGAAGATAAAATGATCATTGTGTCTTGCTGGAAAACGCCAACAATTATTTTAAATAAAATTGTACCGTGAATTTCAAGATTAATTACGTTTACATGGAATATTTACGTATTGTTTACGTTAGATTTACACAAATCTTTTTCAATCCAATTACACAAATCTTTTTATAACCAATGCAAGCAATATATGTGTAAATTATTATGTGAATTGAATAATATAATATAGAAAGAAGTAATTGAATTTTATAATAATTGTTAATATAGCTAACTTTAATTTTTTAATGATAAATAAAAATTATTAAGAATTAGAAATTTAATACCTCACACAACACAAACCTCCAAGGAATAAAAAATATCGTCATGTTTTTTGAACATCCTAAGGATGTTCGTAGGATATAAAGTATATATGCTGTATAGATACCTGCAAATAATAAAGAATAATAGATTTCAATGATCCATTGTTTATATAGATACGTAAAAGATAGTTTACATTATATGTAGAGTAAATTATTATTTTTTTATGTAAACACAATTCCGTTTCAATATCTTTTGACAAATTTCAGTTCTGTTCATGTATATACAGACAACTACATTGGTAATCAAGCATTCCGTCGCAATGTCTGCATTTGTTTTGACCTGTACTGTTTTATATTTAAATACATAATACAGTAAGAAAAAAAGTTTGCAATTATCATAATTTATAGTAGTGGAAGAAGACTCATTTTGTTTCCTAAGAATGCTGCAGTTTGTAATTTAATTTTATACTAAAAATGACTCAAAAATGTTTGTATTTTAATACTACATGTTTATTCCCAAGCAGAACCACAAGTCATTATGATATCAAAATGATGTCAAAATGATCTCAAAATGATCATTAAAAAAGTCATTTTTCAATTATTTTTTATTTATTTTAATCTTATTTTGACATTATTATGACTGTTCTGTTTAGAATTTTAATTAAAGACAATTTTAAATTGAAGAATTAAATGAATACGATATTAACTACATTAATCTCATATAGTCCTTTCATCAATATTGAATTTTATAATTTAACTATAATTTACGGTTATTTTCAGTGCCAACTGTAATATAACTCTATATATTTTTTGTGATAAAATTATAAATTATATTATTATTGTCACTAACGTTATAACAGTAATAACTAAAAAGATAGAGCTCCTAATCATAATTATTTTACCGTGTAATGTAAGTCACAAATACTCCAAAAAATGTTCTCTTAGTGTAATAGAAAACAATTAATTATGGTACGTAATAATAAACAATGATAATTTGATAAACAATTGTATGTTATTGTGGTAATACGTCTTTAGCTTGTCAAATACTTTTATTAATATGTAGATGTTTCTGTTCGAGCACGCGATTTGCATCCACTATGAAATTTTCGTGGATACATCACTGTGCATTTTAATTGCTACGCGCACTAGCGACATCTGTGAAAGAAATTTCGAAAGACTTGCAATTCGTATTGTAGCAATGATGACGAGGTGCTCACTAAGTCCCTGTGGCGCAGAGGATAGCGCGTTGGACTTCTAATCCAAAGGTCGTGGGTTCGATCCCCACCAGGGATGGGACGCGAGCGGGATTTAAAAACCGTTTGTAGTTTTTTTTTACACGTGTCCTTTACGTTATCATTCAAATTGTGAAAACAGTTGAAAGTTAAATGACGAAAACGTTCAATCGTCAAGCTTATTATTACATTAACTTATTATTACGATACAAATATTATCGTGATAACGACGTAATATTTGGAAAACAATTGAATAACCTATAACAGCTAATCCATATTTTGTAAAAATGAAGAAAATGACACAAAGTTATAAAAAAAATAATGTATTCTCTATTTTTACAAAATATCAATTAGTCCACACTACTGCATATTAAAGAATTTCTTAAGACTATAATATGTCATTATACAGAAAAATAAAGAACTATTGCAATAAGCTTTTAAATTGTTTTTTTGAATGCTATATCTTTATCAGAGCGATACTATTATATATGATATATTATTTATCTAGGAAAAATTGTTATATATATGGACATATTTTATATATAATTGTATATAAAATATGTCAATTTTTTATATAATTATATAAAATTTTATATAATTTTATATGAAACATTTTTTCTCAGGTATAAACAAAAATAATACTGATTAATAGATGCTTAAAATATTATTTAAAATATTATCTCTGTGAGCACAGTAGCCTTTCAATTGCATAACTGAAATTCTTTATTCTTCATTCATTCTTCCAGTACGCTAGTTTTTAACGTTTTGAACTTTGTGACGTCATACAAGTGTGCCTCTGAAACGATCATGTCGTGTAAATAAAGAGCGAAAGACTAAAAATCTATAAGTCTATTATAAACAAAAGATACTTTTTTTATTATAATGTTTTAATTTAATAAGAGTTGACTATCGCCGTGAGATTTACGTCAGACATTATCTTATGAAAGAATTAGGTTCGATTTTAGCTTGTATAGTTTATCAGAAGAGAGACAAGCGCATATTATTTGTATTTGATATCTATAAATATTATACTCGCACGTTTAATCTTTGGATTAAAATACATATCCGCATATTATAGGCCAAGATAATGAAAAGGAATCTTCATTCAGGTTCTTTATTAACAGTGATATCACAATACGGCTTACAATCACGAGAGAATTCCGCAAACTGTCGACTTCGCTTATCTATCTGCCGGCAAAGTAGACGATTCTATCCCAAATTCTTAAACTAATGGTATACAGAGAAACATAAACAGTAAGCTAATCGACCAATCACAATCGAGAATGTAAGGCAATAATGTAAGTGCAGTAGCTAATAAAAAAAGTTGATTTGTTTACTGCTGTTTTTCTGTGTTATTAGTCCAATCATCTATTAGCTTTTCAGCAAGTTGTTTTCTTGCTCGAAAAAAACACAAATATAATACTGATATTTATTAGTTCATTAGAATTATAAGTATATTCCGTCAGATTATACTTACGTGGAATGTAATATTTACAGTTTTGATGAAGCATCTTAAATTTAGATACAGATCCGAAAATATAATTTTTTTGGGTAAAAATAATTAATTAATTAAGATATTTAAACTGGTTGCTAAAATATCAAAATATTTTGTAGCATTGCTTATCATGCTTAAGTTACATAAACATTTGGATGATCGGACAGAATTATTTACAGATCTCTACCTAGTTAAATTTTTTTTAGATATTAAAATTATTCTTTCCATGCAAAAAAATTCATTTACTATATTAAACATATCAAATTATATTAAATATATCAAATTAAATACCAATGCGTTTCTTTCTGAGAATGTCATGTGTAAAATATTTAATGATTTTATTGAAGAAGAAATACAGGGAAAACATTATTCTCAAGGAATACGGGAACGAAGACAAACGACAAAATTTTAACGTATTTGATCATCCATAAATACTCGGTATCTCATTAAGGGATGACACACGAAACTCTCCGCTTTCTGGGCCTATCCAGATTTGTTTCTCCGAGAAACTCACGGGCATCCCCTTTTGGTCACCGAGAGAGACAGCACCCCGTTGGTTTATTTACGGAAACGCCTCTTCTTTGCCTCTCTCTAAGAGGCGTCTTACTTTGATTGCACCAACTCTCCTGACAGTGTTTCAGTTTTGTTCGATTTCTCACAGCAAAAATAATTCTGGAGCAAAGGAAGTCTTCGAGCATAAAGAACAAAGATCGAAGTGAATAAAAAGGGATTAATTAAAATCGGATATAATATGTCTTGTTTTTGCAATGAAATTTTTTACTTCGAACAGTAATATTTTAGATTTCATATTTTAAATTCATTATTTTCGACTGAGAGTAGATTTCAAACAATTCGATTTTTGTAACTAAAACATTGAAGGGAACAATAACGTTAGTTTCATTTCTAAATTTATTGTTGAAATCAAATATATATAAACGAAGATAAATGGAAATTGAGATAAATTCGTTTGTGGCCGATAAAAACAAAATGTTATTTATTGCATAACGTTATATAAAATCTATTTTATTTTTTATATCTGCGTGAATCGCACGCGATGTTATAAATTACATTTTAGACAGTACACCTATCTTTATATATGTTAAGATACACTCGACGTGACGTTTCCGTGATTATATTGAGACGAATGGTCTTTGCCAAGTAACGATGATAGATTAAAATTTTCCATTTCAACGATACCAACATTTCCATTGTAATTTGTCAAATAACGTTAAACTTTCAAACTTTCCGTTTTGTTATTTGTTACCTGTTTTACTGTTCGGATCTATCGAGCAAAGATAGCAAATATTCTTGATTCTTTATCTTCAGTCCAAAATGATTTCTCGGACTTTCGAATCGCGATGTGGACATGATCGACCTCGCGCGCGTTTCGTTCGCCGTAACGCTCTTTGGAATAGAGCCAGTGCGATTTACTGCCAGACAGCTAGTCGCCGCATTCACGATTCCATTTCGTAATCGTAGAATAGTTTCATAAATAATCGCGTTGTCCTTTTTTCCTCATTTTTCCTCAATCAGGGGACAAGGCTTTTAATTAACAGCAATTACCTACTGTACATGCGATAGAATCACGTTCTGCGATTCGCTCTCAATTTGAATTACAAATATCGAGTTATGTAAGTCGCAATTTGTTCTTAATTATATTATATAGGATTTGATGCGTAAATTTGAATTGCATTGCCGATAGAAATTATTCACTTAAGTTATATCTTAGTTGACACAAACTAAAAATAACATCAATGTTAATAATTTTGCACTCAATAATATAAATATTTAAATATAATACATAGTGTTACTTAACAGTTACATTGGTGGTGTTTAATTGAGAAAGCAGCTTTGCAATTGTTGTAAAATAAAAAATTTGCCTTTAATTTGATTGGTCTTAGTTCATCACTTACTGGATCTAAATGTATAAATCAATTATATTAAAAAGTTTTACAACAGTTGTAAAACTGCTTTCTCTGTTAAACGCATTGTTGAGTGTAAAATTATATTAATATTATGTTACTTTTAATTGATGTCCAAAATTTTCTGGCTGTATGTTTTTAACATTTACATCAATTTCAGCGCGTTAAATGCGAAAATAAACAAATTGCTATGTACATTGTGTATGCGTGCATATTTGTTAAATGATTATGCTAAGAACAGCAACAAGACCTCCCGCTTGGAAGATTCTTAAATCTTGTCAATTGATATTCCTCTACTCGTTTGTGAGTCAATTAACTATTTAACACGAAGGTCTCATATTTAAACTCGTACACGGAAAACTTTCCATGAGACATTATCATGAATAAATGCGTCGCAACTATTGTTTTTATATCGTAAATGTGGAGATTGCATTGAAAGGTTGTTGATCGTTGACATAAAAAAATATATGAATATGAAGTAATATGTCTTTGATATATTCGATAAAAGTTATCTAATCTGCAGTCATTCAGACTAGTTGTCAGACTAGTTTACATACACCCACATACTCACACATTATCAGAAGCTTTACAGAATTATAATATAAAACACATATTAAATTCGAAAATTACAAAATGTGAATATTATTACCGTAATTTTAATATTCTAAAATATGACATATGAACAAAGATTTCGATTAAATTGAGCATTGAGAAAAATATAAATATAAATCATGAAATGATATAGAATGATAAAGAACATGAAAAAAAAATGTTATATTCTTATTGCATGAAAATGCCACTCTGCTAATCTTACGTCATTTATTTTTCATGACATTAATTGATGCGTGTATAATAACGGTTAACACTATGACGCAGCTTCTTCATGCGACAGATTTTTCTTCACTTCACTTTGAAGTAAATAACTCGCCGCGAAGAAAATGGTTTAATGTGATTATTTATAAAGAACTTTCTTCCATGATCGATAATGAAAACATATTAGATGTAGTAAAAAGAAATCCATTATTTTTCCATTAAATTTCATTTCAAAAATAATGGATTTCTTTTTACTACATCTAATACATGGGAAAGCATCTCTTATGTTCTGTATTATGTGTATATCACATTTACTATTTTTTATTTATTAATATAAAATATATGTTTAAAAGAAAGGAGAAACGGTTATGAAGTAAGTAGGAGGTTGGTAAATATAAGATCGGCCCTCAGAGGCCTCAGAATGCAGAGCAAATTATATAAGACTAAAATTATCTATTTCTAACTCATAGCCTGCTTAGACATTATAACATGACTACTGGTCATTTCTAGTTGTCGCACTCAAAAAAAAATTATTCATTTGACTAAATTAATTTAATCAAATAAATTTTTTCTCAGTAACAGCAGAATTTTAGATTTGCAGGTAACAATTTTACAGGTATACTCTTTATTTAATTTTGAGAAGTATGTTGATATTAATTTCGTAATTTTAATCTAAATGATGAACCTTTTAATGTCGTTTTCGAAATGATATAATTGAATTGTTAATGAAATGCATGCATATATCCAATTCGTGTAAAGTTATACCGTGTAAAATATATACAACAGTTTATATTTTATTTCCTCTCTTCTATTCCATAATCGCAATTTTTTTTCTTCTTTTCAATATTTTGTAAATTACATTTGTATCTCATTTTATGGCTAACAAATTTATTATATCAAAAGTCTTTATGTCACATGAATATCTATTCAGTTTCAATGAAATAAAATATTCCATAACTATCTCTCTTCTTATAGAATAATTTATAAAAAGTATTAGGTAAAATAGTAACTGAAACAATGACTACTAAATATCGTTCGTTTATTTTAATTTCTGTGTGTTCAAATCTTATTTTTATAAAGAAATAACTGTAAAATTAAATAAATAAAATAGAATCTTTTAAATTTGTTTAGATGAGATTCTGAAATTCTTAAAAAAAAATTTGAAAGTGATTCCTTGCGTGAAAGAAAAAATGTATGCATGCTCGTCATGCTCTTACGTCATGCTATTTTTATGAATCGTTTCAAGCCGACGTCTACGCGATTAATATTTGCTGCTATCTCACCACACAGCAACACAAAAGTGCTTTATCAGAGCGACCGTTCTTAGCCACGTATGCGAATTATGGAATGGATGAAAACAGGAGAATTATCCGTTGACGCGACGGATTATCGAAGCAGCAATTTTTGTGAGCTATGATTACACGTAGGATCGATATTATGTATCAGCGGTCAATGGCATCGAATCTGGTTGACGACAGATGCAAAATTCGTACGCGCTATTATTATTTACGTTAACCGAACTGAAATAAATCGCTCGAGAAGCCTTCAATCGTCATATTACAGTCTACAGATTTATGAAATTGCTATACATTATGTAAAAATATTCTTATGATTACGCGATTTTCAACGTAACAGTTCCCAGTTTTTGTATAGCATTGAATATTCTAATTATAAGGTACCCAGTTCTCCTTTTAGATGATTTCGCGATAAGTAGCGCGCGTCTTATCGCGCGAGAATAACTATTTGCATAATGATAATGCGTCTCGCTTTGGTAGTAAATTACATACGTGAATCAGTGCAAACTCACTAGCAGTTTGCTGGAAGCATTTACGCGGCAGTATCATGTGAGCTTTTTATCAATAAGGACGATGGATTTCCCGTTTCCAGCGGAAATCTTGTAGTTTAAAAAACTTTATTCATAATCAAGAATTAATTAATTAAGAAAAATTTCTTATGATCTTGATCTTTTTGTTTAACACAATGCTTATGGTCATAATTTCAAATAAATCTACTTAATGCGTATAATTAAGTATAAAAGCATTAATAGCATAATTTTATTTCATAATAATAATTTTTATCATTATATTGCATAATTGTTATATTATTGTTTTGTCTTATTTATGTAGTATATTTATGTAGTAATTAAAATTTTTGTGGAGTTCACACATAGTACTCTAGTCTTGTATGAATAATTTAAAAAAGAAGCTGCTGTTTAAAATTCTAACGTATTATACAATATGAAATAAGAATAAAAAAGAATCAATAATTTAAATTTATGTAATATAAATATTAAATTTCTAATATAATAATTTAAAATAAATATTTATAGATATGTATATATTGTATATATTGTATATATGTATATTTATTTATAAATATGTCTGTAAATCTTCAAGAAATGTTCTGAAGCTCATCCTGAGAATGTTCCCAGAAGGATCTCTGGGATAAAGTGTATGGGATTGTACAAACAATAACGTTAAATATATATATATATATATATATATATATACATAGATATAAATATCTGTAACGTGTGATTATTTGATTCTGTATAAAATGCTTGGTGCAAAATTGTTGCGTTATATGGATAAGAAGGATATTAATTTTTATTTTTAGTCCCCTAACGTGACAAACTATTATTACACGCCTCTGACTCAGTGTAACTCATCGCGATCGCATCATATCGCACGTACTTAATATACATTTAGCATGGATCAATGCGATTATGACCGAATCAAGTATGAGTCAGTTCTCGATTCCTCATGTTGCATTATTTACGCGAGTACCTTTGCAACGTGCGAATAAAAAAGTGTTTGTCTTTCTTTTACTGTAGGCTTTTTAATAGAAGTTATTTACCCGCTACGATGATAGATATCAAATAATCGAGAGACTATCTGCCGCAAGTTGTAACGAAATATCAGTGCTCACATGGCTCTTGCAGAGAGGTTGAGAAAATACGTCTACTGTGATAACGCACACGTTGGCAAACAATATGCGATAGTTTCGTTCCAATTAGTGGCGCGATTACGACATGTCATTCACTTTATTTTCTGTTGAGGACCCTAAATCGACACGCGATTTCGGCACGCGAGTCGAAATTTCATGTTACAAACATAGAGTTTTGTTATAAACGTAATAGATATAAAATGTGCATTAGTTTACTTTATTGTTAGGTTCTGTGCTCAATTAGAAAAAATTTTGAACATATCTCAGCATTTTTTCAACTCGATATTTGAAAGAAAAAGAAAAAGAGAGAAATAAAGAGGAAAGAAGGAAAGAAAAACAGAGAGATGTTTTAAGTTACTTCACTCTTTCTATAAACCAATTCCATATAACACAGATGTTTACGGCAACATTGCTGAAACGTTTGCAATATTACTTCGATATTGCTAGAACGTTGTAACGTTGCTACAATAGAATGATTTATATTGTTCGAAAATATAGTATTCGACAACTTCATAGGATAATAACAATAACAATAAAATATGGATGTTATATTTTAGACACTAAAGAACTTCTACTGATTTAAACAATAAAAAACAAAGATAAAAAAAATGAGAACTATTAAGAGTCGATGTAATAGACGCAATTAATTAATACAAAAATTCATTTAATAATTTAATTGAAAGTACAATGCTTTAACAAACTGTACGTTTCGGCTCCCAGTTGAGCCATCTTCAGCTATACAAATGATTAATATATAATTACAAGAGATTTGCATCTAAAAAAAAACTAGATCTGAATATAATCTGTTGCAGTCACAAGGATGAGAGAAATATCAATTTTAATTTGATTTGTTTAAATAGTTACATACAGTCATTGTCATTCACGTCTACGTAACTGTTTGAACAACGGTTCAAATTGGTATATATTTATTTCACCCTCGTGATTGCAGCATAATTACATTAATCTGTAAATGTATTAATCATTCGTACTATTGAAAATGGCTGAAAATTTAAAAAACGGTTTATTGAAGCATTGTAATTTCAATTGAATTATTAAGTAAATTTTGGAGCACCGTTTATCGCGCCGTTTCCTAACGATTCTCATTTTATCTTTATTTTTTATTATTTAATTTTATAGAATTTTTATTACGTGTATGTAAACATGAAAAATGATTTTCACATCTGTGCAAATATGATAAGATGATAACAATTGAATAGAAAATGTGTATTTTTCTATCCTATATTAATGAAGGTTGAGTTTACAGCGTTTCGCAATATTTTGACGGAACATCATTATTGATTGATAAACCATCGCATATTAGAAATCAGCTGCGTGATCGCAATGGATGATTAAATATACACACGTGCAAGTAGCGTGTTATTTGTTTCGAATCACGTGCGTCAAACGTGTCCGCGGTATACGTGTGAATTTTACATAACTTCCGAGATGGTCATCGCTGAATTTTTGTCACGCGTCTCTGCAAAGCCATTTCGTTGCAACGCAACGATGAGATAAAACACGAATAATAATATGAATAAATGAAAGAAAGATAATGCAAGAGCTACAATAACATAAAACGGAATAGAGCAAAGTTGAAAACTAAACGGAATAGGAAGAACGAAAATATTTATGCACTAACAATAAGTTTCAACTAATCCTTCCTTTCTCATGATAATTGGAAACACATACTTGTTTGCATACTTGCGCTAAAATGTTAGATGTTGTGATGTTTTTTATTTCAAATCATCATTTCCTATTAGATAAAACTTATTTCTTTTTCAATTTTAGTATAAAATCCATTACACCCTCTCCTAATTTTGTATCTACTTTAATCCTGTAAAAAGATTTTTTATTCCGTTCAATCAATTCAGAGATTTTTATACGACTATAATATTGATAATTTGGTTCACTTCAGCATTCTCTTAATATTAAGCATCCTCATTAAAACAAAAATTAGGTAATAAAAAATATATAAGATCAAGTTTTTTAAAAATACTGACACTGTGGTTAATTCTTTGTTCACAAATAAACATCATAATTCAATTTTAAGTTACTGAAGATGAAAATATATGAAAGCGATGGAATTCAAAATTCGTCCTATGCGCATCTTATTCTCTGTATTTATCCTCATATCATATCCTTGGCAGTGTCGACCGTAATAGATGCGATGCATTTGCCTTAGAACTGGAATGGACAGCACCTGCAGTAGCCATAAAATCCTATTTCGGCGTCGGTTCGCAGCGTTTCGTGAGCTCATCCTCCAGTTGCGTCGCACCATATTATACTTATGCGTCATAGTACCGTCCCTAAGCGTCGGCCTAAATGCGCGAACGGCGTTGAAAGTGCAGCGAGATTCACTTTCTAGCGGCGAGGTTATTCAAAGATCTTGCGGGCGAAATGCGAGCTGGAATGCCATACGATCGCGTTACCAAGTGCCTTTACCTTCTCCATTCGTACTCCTTGCTACGTTTCTTTTGAATTTATTCGATTTGCATGAGTTGCTTATAAGTTGAATTGATCAATTCCATCAAGTAAAAAGTAAAAAAATTAAAAGAAAAATACATTAGATAAAAGAGAATCAAGTGCAGTGAGATGCAAAATTAAATCTATTAATGTAATATTTAAAAAAATTATGTGAAATGTTCAATTCTTTTTCAGACCATCCTAATTCAGTGACAATATTATATTTTACGTATCAAATTGTTTGAATTCCTAGTGGAGTGAAGTCATAACTGATTCTAAGAAAATGAATATCTTAGAATCAATTTTGACTTCTCATATATATACATTTACATTAGAGCTCGAGAAACAATTTAATATGTAAATATAAAATATGTAATGATCACTGAAAAAGGCCTGAAAAAAAGCCAAATTGTATATATTGTTAAATTTAATAGATTTAAACAATAATAAATAAAACTAAATCATTTATGTGAATAACACACAAATAAATAAAGAAACAAAGATAAATAATAGATTTAATCCCACTAACTACGCTTGACTCTCATTTGCCTAATACATTTTTCTTTTGATTTTATGAATATTGATAATTCTTGGATTAATAGATATATCATTTAAGAAAAGTAAAGAAATTCAGTGAAATTATAAATTAATTGTGCATTTTAATGTAACTAAAATTAAGATAAGAATGAAAGGAATTGATTAATTTGATTTCTGAAAGGCTGATTACTTCAATATTGTATATACGTGCAACACACGTTGCGTGTGGCTTAAGATATATTGGAGATATTAATAGGTATAAATATCCGTTTTAACTATTGCAAGGCTATCTGTCGCAAATACAGAACTTGCCTTTCGCTTAGTTCATTTTGCTCTCTATTTACTCGAATGTTTCTATGGTAATTGTTCGCTTAAGAGATTACAACGGTAAATGCACAGCTTTAAGAGTTATGTATTGAAAATATCTATATATTGTAATATTAAATGTTTTCCACGTGCGCACTCTTGACGGATTGAAATAAATGAAGCTGAGAGGAATAAAATTTAAATATCAAATGAATGCAGTTGAAGGAAAACAAAATCTTAATATTTAAAAAAGGAAAATAAAATTTATATATGCATAGTTGGTACATAGAATTGATTAGATTGGAACTTGTTTGAAAAAAGATGTGACCTTTTAAAATCGTTTTATAGCTTTAACAACAAGCTAGACTACAATGCAGAATTTTAAAAAATGCAATATTTTTGGGATAATGTATTAAAAGTCATTGATATGAAAACAATATTTATTTATATGATTTTTACTTTTTTTACTTTCATTATTGACATGATTTACACGCACAGGTTATTACCCGGTAAACACAAACTAATAATAATGTTACATTAATAATTTTTTATTCAACAATATAAATGTATAATATTATAATGCATCTGTTGTACGTAACAATTAGAACATTGAATAGAAATTTAAAATATTTATAAATAAAATTTAGGCTGATAAGATTAAATCGATTGAAAGAAAAAATTCTATTTTTGATCAAATCAGATCTTGATGTTTAATGATTAATTCGTATATGATGAATTCGTATATGATTTGCAAATACATTTTCTAGTTCTATACATGCCAATTAAGCTTATAATATCAATGTAACATATGTTACTGTTAGTTGTTGTTGTTTACTGGGTATCCCCTTTAGGCTCTTAAATTATACATCCAGGAGGAATGCACGTTCAACATACGTTGTGATCGCGCAACAAGTCAAACCAAATGCTCGATTAAGGTGTGATTTATGATAACGCCTGCGAGACGAGCGTGTATTCGTAGTTCCCGAATCATTGCTTGATATACGAGCTGGCAGATTACCGGACGATGACGCAAGGCGCCTCCCTATGTTACGGCGTACATATCTGCATGCAGATAACCGCTTTGTTAAATCGAGTGGAAAGGGGAAATATAAAGGTCAGCAGGGTGCCTCACCTCATCATCGAACGCAATTTTCTACGACGCGAATTAAATCTCTGAAGGGCAGAGACGGATAAATGATAAACGGTAAACTTTATTCTGCTGTAAATAAAATTGAAATAAAACGCAACAAATGAGTTCGCCGAGTTCCGTGATAACTGTGGGCGTGATAAGGCGTAATATGATGTTGAAAATATTTTATCCAAACCAATTATCACGTGCATTACGCTTATCACACTAGAGAACTCGAGACTTTCAAAACATGCGCAGTTGCAAACGAAAAATAGTTACGTAAACAATTTGCTTTGTGTGCACAGACTGGTCCGGGAAGTTTGCTTAGATGACACACACGGAGTATTATACTAAAAACAATTTGACATTAACGATATATAAAGTAAAATTCATCAATCATTATTCAAATGACGCTTCTTTTTTCCACTTTTCTTTTAATCTATTTCAAATTTATCTCTGTTCTTTATGTTTAATATTTCTTTAAATATATATATATA
>NW_017259319.1:1154025-1166686 GCF_001594045.1 Atta colombica
CATTTTATACATAATAAAATTAATTCATAAAAAACAATAGAATTGCCGTTTAACATATATGCACGTATCAAGAGTGATCTCTTTTCTTTCTTTTTCTCTTCTTTATTTATGAAAATTTTCCTGACAAATAGATTAGAAGAGAGATGGATTCAGATTTCATTCGCAACCGCATTTACCAGATTAGCATCTATTAAAGTTGATTTATTTATCTATATAAATGCATTAAAATTATTGTTATATAAAAAAATCGCTCTTTAAATCTGTGAACTAAAATTAATTTGTAAACAAAATAATTTTTAAATTGCTAATATAATTCAAAATATAATTACAAAATAAAATGCAAAATTTATTTATAGAAAATTTATTTATATAGAATTTCAGAATCATATCTCGATATCATATATATAATATCAATGTTGAGAAATAATAATTCAAAGAAAAAATCAAATCAATTTTTTTTATTTATCATTTATCATATCAAATCAATTTTTTTTATTTATCATTTTATTTAATTAATTTCATTTTTATATTACCTTTTTTTTAATTTGTTTAGCTTTATAGTTCTCTAATTCCTGTTATCCTATAAACAGAATTAAAAAATTATATAATATGCGCTAAACATAAGATATGAAACAGAATTTTAAACAAAATGTCATGTACCATTCTAGACTGCATTCAAAAACTCTCTTACTACTCGAGTATCTTTGAATATCATTTTATCCTTGTTCGTCAAATGTTAAACAAGGATAAAATGACACTCGGAGATAGAATCAGGTAAGTTTTCGAACGTGAATTCTAGCATGTATAGGTATAAGATATAAAATCCAATGTACGTTGGCGCTAGTAGCCACGCGCACAGCGCTCTAGTCTTGTCGATCTGAAATCACGAGTGATCACGAGTTCAAAACTACTCTCTTTCTTTAGAAAAATAAAAAAGATTTCTTTTCTTCCTCTAGCTTTCAGTCTCGAAGTGTTATCTGTGTGTGCCTATATTTGATACATGGACGTCAAATGAGACTAATATAAACGACCGTTATCGGACCGATTTCCCAAAGCCAGTATTCCTTGCCCTTCTATGGTATGAGTATTGGATAAATTGGTAACAATCTCTTTTTTTCTTTTTCTTTATCTTTGATGTGTAACATGAAATGATTTCGCTCATGCGTTAAATATTAAACTATAAGCAGCAAAAGAAACTTTTAAAACACACTCGAATGCTTACCAATAACTAGTTACAATATCTTGTCATGACTCATTGATTTATATACAAAAACTGTATAATAAAAAAACAATATAAACTAATATGTTTATATGCAGAAAATTTCTTTTTATTAATTGTATAAAATAAAATAGAAATGAATAGTTCCAAGACTAAATCTAATAGAAGTAAAATGTAAGCCTCCAGAGATGTTGATGCGTACATTAAATAATTAAATTAAATATTCATAACTCAATAGAGATGTACGTTTATTTTAACATCATATCTATACATCAACATCCGCAGAGGTTCATAACAAGCATTTTAGTTGTATTAAATTAATTTATTAAATGTATTATATTGCTAATTAGACGTACAATCTCAATCTTAGGCTTTTATAAATTTATTATAGAGTTTTCACACCGTATAATCAACTGTATATACATTTCTCAATAGATTGCACATTCGAAATTCAATTAGATAAGAAATTATCCTACAGAATTTCTCAAATGGGAGGATGATAAGATAAAGTAATGATTCATTACACTTACTAAAATTAACACTTTCAACAGACACTTTCTACTTCAACACAAAATAATAAAGTACCATACTATTGTAATAACGTTTTAAATCTTATTGTGAAAACGGATTTAATTTAATTTAATTGAAAGTTTAACTTTTGCCGCTTTAAACGTCAAAAGTGAAATAGGCATCATGTAAAGCACATTATATAATTGTTGTAAAACGTTATTCCGGCGATTTACAAATTGCGTCGTAGCAATTTTGTCTTCCGAGTATATCGTTCCCTTAAATGAACAGGTTGGAAAAGCCGCCTACGTACGTTTAATTCGATAATCGATCGTCGTCATATGTCACGGTCATTATCGAGGCAACAGCGCAGCTAAAACTTGATTATCAAGGGGCAACTTCATTCTAAAGATAGAAGAGAACAGCACGTAGTATTAAGATGCAAAAAGAGCATTTGAGATAACTTGCATGTCGAGGTGCGATTACGCCCCGCTATAAGTAAACTTCTTTGCGAGATTAAAAGCTTCTCCGACAGATAAATTATTTCTCATTAAAAACTCGAGGAAGTACTTAAAATCCATTTAATTTTAATGCTGAATTTAGTGAATAAATGATTATATATAAAAATAGAATAGATAAAAATAATAAAAGCAGAATATGTAAAAACAAAATATCTTACACTTTTTTCTTAAAAATTCCTGCAATAACGCAATGGTTACCTAACGCAATGATTATTCCAAAGACATTACATTTCTTATTGAAATAAAACATTTGATCGAAGAATCACTATGAAATGTTATATCCACATAGACTTTGCAATATTTTATGTTTTCTACGATCTTTTTCTTTTATCTCTTACGTAATTTGTATTCTAAAATATCTATGAAACTGCATTCATTTTGAAGCAGACCTTGACACGTATAATTAGTTTCATTATAGTTGCACTGCATTATGCACGAGTTCCTCGAAGATTATGAACGTGCAGTGCTTCTGTGAAGACATCGATAAATGGCATCCCTGACAGAAGATTTGGCACGGTAGATCTTCACTGGTTTGACTCTACCTCTCTAACAGTGAAAGTCTAACAAAGTCTAGCGAAGCAAGACAGTAATAACAGGTTTAAGACGCTTCATGAAGTATATAACTAACTTATACGAGTAAACATACCGGAAACATATCTAAAGATTCTACGACATTATGCCGTACAAACTAATCGTTTATCATGACTGCAGTAGTGTCCAATTAAAAATGATTAAAGAGTTGCGTTTGTACGTAACAATGACGAAAGTCAGAATGCTATTTTCAGAAAAACACTTTCAAAGAGAAACAAAACAGTTTACCAAAATGTGAAAACGAAACTTAAATATGAATGAAAATAATTTTACTGAATAAATCTAGTAAATATAGTAATTGTATTTAATTGTTTGATTTGTGTATTGGATTAACTTTTCCATCACAAATCAAACGTACATATAATTCTTTTCTAATTGAAAATTTTTTTGTTTCTAAATTTTAAAATTTTAGGATTAATAAAACAAAAGAAAAACTTAATGTACACAGTATTATTATCGTACAAGATGTTATTTAGTTTGCATATATAATGTTTGAATTTTATAGTTGATGCTAATCATCTTGTTGACTTGATGTAAATGTTCTAATGAATGTCACACTGGCGTCAACGTACGCGACGATCATATAACCACAAAATGATATTGAGTTACTTAAGTACTTGATTAAGTATATAATAATTTTTTCTATTTTGATAAAAATATACACATTTTGTACCGTATTTGTAATAATAATATAATTTATTATTATACACCAAATAATATAATTTTAAAAAATTCGATATTTATTTAAATTATTCTATTTTTTTATATTTTTTTTTTAAGCACAAAACTTATTTCGTTATTATCATTTTTGTCACAAGATTATATTAAATTTTGCTTATATTTGCTTATATTATATAAAATTATATTATATAAAATTTGCTTATATTATATTAAATCTCATTCATATCATGTTTTTTATTTCAATGAATATAAAGACATACATATAATAGACTATCGTTAACTCTTGAAAATCTTATACAACAATGGAAAAATTTACAATTGCTATATAGTGATCCTGTCATATTAACTCGGACTACAATCGCGCAGTAACACAATACCGGAATCACGTGTGAGAAACGAGCAGCAGTCCGTCCGGTGAATGACGGTTTCGTGCATATACATGCGTCAGAGTTTGATGGTCAGATTATGCCATTCCGTACAATATATACATGAAACACGCGCAACACGGGACTCATTAGCGACTAGATATGTTAATAAATTAGATCGAATGATTCCGTGCAACTTGACGCATACGCGGTCTATGACACGGTGTGCTGGTTTTTCGCGTTTACGTCATGAGTATTACGTCATGGCACGTTTTCTTGAAAAATATCTTACGATGGTACTAACTCTATAAACTGTTTAATATTTATTTCATCCCACGCTGTTCGTAATAATACATGCATGGAAAGAACGGTTTGCTGAAATTTCTTGCATTGAATAGAAGATTTTTGCTTTTCTTGCGCAATGGATTACTCACAAGCGAAATCGATTGAATATAAAAGAACGAATAATACAAAAGCGAAAATTAAGAATAAAATTTTTATGAAGCGAGTAAGATCTTACGAAAATCAATTCGACTCGGATTGCGATGCATTGAAGGTATCATAAAATGCGTTTTCTCATAGTAATAATAAAATAGGTGTTATTTATCTCAATGTCGCACTCATATATACATATAACAAAAGAGACTGAGCGATTACGCGCATCAATGGGGAGCATTTAGACAATTAACCTCGTGTGAATCAGATCTCCCTATGAGAACTGTTTATCGATACTATAGGAGTAAAATCAAATAGATGCCGTCATCGAAGTTGTACGAGAGTACGCATAAATGTATACGCGTCCATGGACTTACACTTTGTACGTTATTGGAACAAATAATAATTTCTAGGATTATCTCACACACACACACACACACACGCACACACACACACACACACACACGCACGCACGCACACAGACACACACACATCCGTTTACGTGCGAATGTGTCATTTAATTTGTCGATGTTGCGATATTTTAAATAAAGATTGAATTTTCGATCCTGAGGCAATCGGAATACCTTATATATTTCCGCGATATTAATAATGTTAACTGATCAGATTAAATACTTATACCAGTCACATGTTTAATGATATCTCAGATATTCCAACAGATATCTTAACAAGTTTGTTAATTAGCAACTCCGCTTTTCTCGGTAGTGATTATTTTTTGTCATTGGAGTTCCAATCGGTATTATAAAATGTTCATTATCGCAGTTTATTGCATTCGCATGATATCATTCCAGGTGATTTTTTTCACGGTAAAGAATCTCATTATGTAAGGATGACGTATACAAGATTTGCAACAAACGAAATGATTAATCTAAAATTATAATTTTGTGTGTGTGAGAAAGAGAATCTTTTACAATTGTACAATAAAGTTTTGTTTTCATTTGAGAGTCAAACCACAAATAATGGAAAGAAACATATATAATATTAAATCCTATTTGCTACGACGGGAAAATATAGGGTTTGCTATCTTGTATTCAATGACGGGAAGAATCGTGGAAATCTGATAAATAATCTAATCATAATTTTGACTGTCTGAATTAATCCATCGCGTCATGTGCATGTGCTTTTAATTGATTGATTAAACCCGGATCGTTCCGGCCACCGCGAGTTTTCTCGTGACTCACACATCACTCGTTTGCGGTGTCAAATTAATTAATCTTGAAACGCCGATCGCGTGCACTCGTCCCATGATATCAAGCGTATTGCGTTGATTCGCTACAATTCTCTCGAGAGGAAAGCTTCTCGCGAAATGCGAGTCACGCGGCTCCAATTGCATACAAAAGCTTTCTAGGACCGCTATTGTAAAAGTTTCATTCAAGATCGACAATCATGCTTTGCGAATCGCGGATGACTATCAAGCGAATCAATTGATCGCGAGAAAAGGAACATGCGCTCGGTACAAAGGAGTTATTGCTGAAAACAGTTGTATTAACTGTTAAGTATGATTCTGAAGCACTAAGCGAGTGTTATTTCTGTCATTTTCTTATCTTCCATTTAATGATGCGCGTGATAAAAATACGATTAAATCGCAATCGATTGATCGATAATTAATATTGCGAAGATAGTTAGGAAGTAAAATTTCGCGATCGCGATATCAATGATGATTACAAGGATTCACTGTTTGAAATTTTTTAAACATCTACTCCAATTATATTATCACGTAATCAATTGTTTGACGATAATAATTAGATCGTATTTCATTTCATGGACCGTCTCCCGAAATTTTCATATGTACATACATTATTATTTATGTACATATTAAATTTTGAATATAATTAAATAATGATAAATATTAGAAAAAATATTAATGATAAATATATCTTTGAATTTGAATAAAAAACATGCAGTCTCTTTACAGTTATTGGAAATGTCACAATAATACTCGTTTGAAAAGACCTTTGTTACCCCTTTCTCTCATCTGTCTCTTTCATCCTAAATTTTAAGTATTTCTTTAAGCGCTGGAGAAACAGTCGGTGTTATTTCTGTTCATATTGTTGATTTGTCTACTTGTTTTCGAAAACAAGTCTAATGTGTATTTGCCTCGCGAAATGCGTGTTTCAAACGATGCTTCGCCCATCGTCTCGCAATTTACATTCAAGAGAAACACATCTAGTTATTTCCACTCGCATTAGCTACTTTGGTTAATGACGGTATTACTTGTTTAGCAAAACGAGATATATATTTATTTCTTTTAAATGGGATTAATACACCAAAAGTGCGTTGTTATTTTCACATTGATAAATAAATTGAAATAATTAATGAAAAGAATAATTAATCCATGTTATTTTAGAAGCTACGTATAAGGAAACAATTCTCGTATTTATTAGTGACAATAATAATTGTGTATAATGCCATGCACGAACGGGTCAGACGTCCAGATTCTTGATCTTCCTTCGATGCGCGAAATCTGAGAGGATCAGTTGGGAATTAATTGAGATTGAGAGGCATGAGGCTGTCGCCCCTTGATGGTCTCTTCGGGGTTATTAGCTCGTCGCTATGACAACCTGGAGAATCTATCCTCTCTCTTCCGAGGTCAGCAAGGATATACACGAATTACTTCCGAGCGTTTCGACATTCTTTTTTGCACAGATTAATTTTAGAATCTCGCTAGTTAAAATTTTTCAATATGCAATTTATTTCTTTTATATTTAAAAATCAATAATATTAAATTTAATATCTTATATATGTAGTACAAAATTTTTTTTTTAATATTTTTATATTTGATTTTTATACTAGATTTATATTTATTAAGTCATATTTATATATTAAAAGATAAATAAAATAAATAATGTTGTAATTTAATTAATAAATAATCTTAATTTATATTGACGGTATTTACACAAATATAAATATATTAGTATTTTTAATATCTTTTAGTTTCTTTCGTTGCTGCAACTCTGCTTTTCTTTTTGAGAATCAAACAGACTCTGTTATATTTATGCGAAACTAGAAAAATTGTGAAAACATTCTCGTGATTTCGCTCATATTCTTTCGTTAGCCTACAAAGAGGACCCTGACGTAAGCCTGGAAACTGGTGTAAAGAAACTCGGTCATCGTGTTTGGCAAGAATCGTTAGGCAATGGTTACCATTTTATCTTCGTTTTGAATGAATGGTTGAATGGGCTAGTTTCCATTTTGAAGTGAGATTGGTTCGATAATTTCAGCTTCTACGAAAACAAGTCAAACAAATAGAAGTGCAAGAATGTGTAGGAATCAGAGTATAATAACTGTAAAATATTCATTTAACTTATATATTGTACTATATACTTGTAAGCATTTATGAGATAGTTAATAGATAATTTTAAAATAATTATTATTTTCCACAAAAAGAAAACTACTAAAAAGAGAGATATTATCTTTCTATTAAAGCGAATAACTGTGAAATATCATTGAATTTATGTTATTATAATTTATGACAATTTTAAGATAGCTAATAGAGAACTTTTAAGTAATTGTGACACGAGAAATGAACTACAAAAAAGAGAGATACTATCTCTTGATCAGCAAAATAATAAATAAATAAAGCGAAAAGAGAGATCTATTGTTAGGAGCTTTTTAAAATTACGACGAAAGAAAGAGGTCAAATTTTGAAACGTAACAAGAATTTGCGCAACGTATCAGAAGATTGGAATATCTCAACAGACTATATCCGCCCACTGATCGTCGTGACATCTCGACATCGGTCTCCAGGAATGGAACAGGCTATTGAATACGAGTAGTTCGGAGAAAATTCGTTTTTAAGTAGTGAGTCATGGTTCCATTACCCTTTCCAAGGTAGCACACGGTAAATCTAATGAGGAAAAATAAAGAATACACCATTCGTGTCACTAAGCACCAAAAATACTTCTCGTGCCTCTGTGCTGGTCTTATTGCAGCGCTTGCTTAAAGAGTAACATGTGGTGTTAGGATGCATCAAGAGGAGAATACAAAAAACCTGTATTAATATCTCGTGATACATTCGCAGAAGCTTGAAACATTTTAATATATTTATAAAATATTTACAAAGGTTGCTGTTTTATGATATCTACATGAATATTATTATTGTTCTTATCATGCCTTATCCAATACTAAATTAAAGTAAATAATCATATATTATTGGATTTAATTAAACACAAGAAAATTCACTTCAAGAATAGATAAACTGGATAAGAAGAGAAAAAGAAGTTCATTATGGATTCTCTTTGTTTACAGTTAGCTATAACGTGAAATGCGACGTCTAGACGTAGAGAAGAAATTGCTTTCGTACAAGTGACAAGTTTGCGGATAATAATGTATTCATGAAATATTGAAGAGATTACTTGAGATTTTTGTGATTATGACTTATAATACATACGCCAAAAGCCAGAAATAATATGAATGGAAAGGATTTAATACTCTATAGCCCAAATTTTTTTCATGGCTATAAAAAATTTATGTAACTTGAAATCAATATACATCAATCTCTAAATACAAACTAACAATAGATTCAGTAATTTCAATAATTTTTTTTGCAAAAATATTAAAGAATCATTTTTATATTGGCCGTAATCTATTAACTTATGCCCGCATAATCTGTAAGAATTGATTAATCATACATAATTGATTATTCCCCTCCCATTCGACTAAATCAACAAAATATAGATATATTAATATGTGATTTTGAAGATTTTTCATTGTCTTTAAAATTTTATACCATAAATGCTAACACGTTTTTATATGTATTTGCAAATGTTACACTTCGAACAAAAAAATGGTTTACATCGATCTGATGAGAATATTTTATTACATCCATTGATTATAATTGCATAATGTTATTGAAATCTGTGATCATTGTTATCAACGCGTTACACAATGTTTACGATAAAAACTTGTTTTGAACAATTGCAAACGTAATTACACGACGGTTCTCAGTTTTCTGTGAGAGAAACCGACACAGTTTATGTAATCAAACGAATGGCATCGATGATCATGAGCAATTTATCCAATCATTATGTTGTGTTTATTTTTATTAATATTTATATAATGTATTTTATTCAATATTTTATATAGTGTATATATTAATACATATATTACTCAGCAAAATAAGAATTATTTAAAATCAATGCTAAAAAAGACCAAAAGGTTATTTATCTTTACAAAAAATAGTTGTAAGATTTTAAAAAAAGGTTTTAAAAGTTTTAAAATCTCAACTTCATTTTCAAAGAAGCTTTATTAATTTTAAGAATTTCATTCTCAATAAATAATTTGCAATATTTTTGCTATCGATCAAGATAAATAATTATTTATCAAATAAAAATCAATACATCGCTCATCAATTATATATACATACATCGCCGTTCATAAGAAGAATATGACAGAATATACTTTTGTAATTTGAGCTTTTGCTTGATTGAATTTGATTTTATAGCTTGTCAAGATTTTTTTTATACATCTATTTCTGGTTGGAAAATACTGAGACATTTTGCAAATTGCAAGATCATGAGATTGACATCTCATGAGTTGACCCAAGCCGTTGTTTTCCAGCCGTTGTTTTCCATTGTCCCATGCGTGCTGTTCGTCTATGTCTATTTTTTCCAGACAAATGTCTCGACCTGTCTCAATTCATATAGGTATATGAGATCCGTGAGATCACAACACATCTTTCTACAATATTATCTTGAAATCTTTGACGCGCGAGCAACAGATAAAATCGTTGCTGCACTTGCATAGTCAATATCTACGAAGTCTTCCAAACATAGAATGGAGATGATTGACACGACGCGTTGTGGCGACGCACCGGCGTAAGAATTTATCTCTTTCTCTTTAGTAAAATGTGGACGCCAGTTGCATTTCTTGCATCGCACGAGTAAAATACTATTTCTTATTGCTAATATATTAAATAGTTAACAAATATGATTAATAATGTAGTTTTACCTTTTTTTATATCTCCATTATCACATTCTTAATTACAAAAATTATTATTTCACATAACATAAAATTTGTCTCTGATAAATAAATTTCATGAAATTTCTATGTATTTATATGATGTTTTCGTATATCTCGCGTAATATGAATAAACAATATTAATTTTGAACGTTTTTAAACCTTTTAGTATATAAAGGAATAAATAAATAAATTTTTATTATTTACGAATATATTTTATTTTAGAGTATAATTATTAATCCATCTATGCTAAAAGTTTCTTCTAGTTAAGCCAATCAAAATTTTTATTGCTAGTTTGCATACTTGAAAAAGCATTAGCCGTGCTTTTAGTAGCAGCCGAAAGAAAATAATTAAATTTGAAGAGTACGTAAAGGAAAACGGCTCGGACGGCGCTATATGTGCGAATATATTACTGTATGTTCCAAAGGTGAAAGGTGATAAACTTAATTAGATTATGAAATAATTCCTGCATAGTTAAAAAAATTTCAAGATTATATGTTTGGAAAATATAATGTGACCATGTTTTTTTCTTGATTTAGAATAAAAAGCAACTTTCACGAATAGATTGGATGAGATTTTGCATTTCAACAATCTTAAGAAAAATTAACATCTACTTTAATTTTAATAAAATAGCTTTTAATCTAAAATAATGATAAAAATTGTTTGAATTTTGAAAATATGTATTACTTTATTATAAAAGTTAAATAACAGAATAATTTATGTCTAACAAAATGATTAATTGTCTTTCATTCAATAATATAAATTAAACGTTTTGTCATGTAAGTTAATAAGTAGAAATTTTTTTATTTTGGAAGAATATATTCATTACAATAATAAAAAATCTAAAAAAAACCTAGAGCGAATGAGAATCAGCAGTAATTAATACGCAATCTTAAATCTTTATTCGAAAAAATAGTACGTTTCTGTTCACTTTGGAACTATCTTCAATACAATTTCAAAATATCAATCCCTTCATATCCAAAAAAAAAAACATTGTTGGTATTTTTTTTCTTGGATATGAAGGGATTGATATTTTTTTTTAAGTTAAATTAACAGTACAAATTGATGTTGTAATCTATTCGAAACATTAACACAATTATTTTATAAATATTTCGACATCATTCTATCCAACAAGTTACAAATTAACATTAAAAAGCTGGTGACTCACCCCAAGACATAGAAGGAATTCGTCTCGACATTGGATCAAAAACAATTAAAATTTATTATCATGTATCAAGAGTATCAAGTTAAAAACGCATATTGATCGTAGCTCGAACGAAACATGACTAATAATATATTTAATATAAGTAAGACATATCAGGTCAACAAGAAAAATAAAAAGAAGAAAGAACAAAGTTAATATATAAAGAATAATTTGTATAAATCGACAAAATGCTAACTATTTAATGTTTTAATAATTGTATATAAGTTTGACACTCTCTGTATCTGAGAGTAAATTAAGATTATTTTTATGAATATATGAAGGATATTAAACGTTTAAGAAAACGTTCTTCATCTAATATCGCGACATTCTCCCAATCGAAGTCATGTTCAAATTCAATCCGATATTCTGTGCCAATCATCGATTGGTTGTTATTATTCCGATTAATATGATGCTCAGCCAATCTAGTTTTCTTTCTGCCAACATAAGAGGCATCGCAGGATTTACATGAGATTTTATCTCAATATTTTCTCTTTTCTCTTGGGAGGATCTTTATGTCCTTTAATCAAATTATTTAATTTATTTGAGCTAATAAAAGCTAATTTAGTGTTAAAAATTTTACTAATTCTTTTGAATATTCATTACATTCGTGTTTCTACATATAAATCTTTCAAGAGTTATAATTTTGAGTTATAATTTTAATTATAGTTGGAGATTATTCTGCAAAATTCATTAAACAAGACACGTATATTTCATTATGAGAAATTGTTGCATGATAATCGCTCCCGGAAGTGCGAATTGTCTTCCTCTATAATCAGACAGAAATTTTATATAATTACCGCACACTACGCAGTGGTACAAAATCATTTTCTTAACTATAAGCTACGATTCGTGTGGCGCAACTCTTCGAAAGCAAAGTTCCTATCAAAGTTTTTCAATTTAGCTGTTCGATAAACAGAACTACGCTCAGACGATTTAGTTTTTACTGAATGGTAAAACAAAGCATACAAATACGAGCTTTTGTAATATAATGTTTTTCCGATGTAAGTTACAGTTAATCCATTTATCTTTTTATGACAAAATAATAAATGAAATAATCCTTTATGAAAAAATAAAAATTAAGTCAAAATTATTTTATAAGTTTATGTGATATTTTGAAAAAAACATCTTTAAAAATTAATAAAAAAATATTTATTAAAAATAT
>NW_017259319.1:1166786-1167958 GCF_001594045.1 Atta colombica
TCGACACGAACTTTCCGGACAACCCAATACTTATATTTCGCGGTATCATTTTTTATTGTATTCGTATATGATTCCCGTCATATTTCAATTTATTTATCTTATCTCATTTCTTAAATATATGTCACGTTCATCCTGCGCAAAATTTACCTTTGTTTATATCGAGTATAAAACTTCGTGTTTGTCGGGATTAATTCACAAAACACTCTGCTTAATGTGTGCGTTCAAGAAAGAGATATTTCACATCGTGCAGCTGTTTATTTTGTTTCTATAACAAATTGTATTCGCGATTATAATTTTTATTTTTTATTTACGTAATTTATTCCCATCCTATGAAAGAAATCTACATGCCAAAAACACACACTCACTGTCAAGACGTTCAACCTGGTGATTTTTCTTAGTCATTACGAACTCATTGTGGGTGATACGAATTCCCACGATCATACAATTCTATCTTCGCACGAAACACTTTTCTAGATAGCTGAGAAATATATTCAGGAATCTCACTTCCTGTTCTTTCTCTGCGTAACAATTTTAGAGATTCTGAGGTTAGGCGTCAATTAATATCCAAGTTAGAAAATCTCTCACAAGTTGATAAAATGATTTAATATTACTTGAAGTCATTTACATGAAATATGAATTATTATAATGGATGATTAAATTAATGCTATTTTAAACGATATGTTATGAAGCTAAAATTTTGAACTCAAATAAAAAGAAGATATTTTGTGATAAATAAAATGTAACTTTATACTATCTTTAAAACTATAATTTTTCTATATATTTTTGTGAAAATTTTTCAAAACAAATTCATAAAAACCGCATTACATTTCTCAGAAACATATGCTAAATCATAAAAATTTATAATTCTCCGATTATTATGTCGACCTGTTAGTCAGCGCGCTCCCCTTAGGTAAACGTAGATTCTCTCACATAATGGATTTATTATACCTCTGAAGGGTGCAATGTGATATATATTTTGGTGCACGAGATATAATAGCGGTTTTACCTTCCGATTCTAAAGCAACGCAGATGCGCAGAAACCGTTGGCATCTTGTACAAAAGGAAGACACACTCGTCCCTTTAGAAATACTCTGAAATGGGATTCAGCAAATATTCCTCAAGATATTATTTTTAAAAATAATTATATTAAAAAAAATAATTTTAAAATATTA
>NW_017259319.1:1168058-1173090 GCF_001594045.1 Atta colombica
TGAACATAGTTGTTTATCATTTATGCAAGATCGAGTAAAAGTTCTGACATGATTATGTTTTTCAATCGCGTGACTTTGTTCGACAACAATAATAAATTATTTTTGCGAATATCATATGTGTTCACATGCAATTTGTATGAAAAAACATACGCCGAAACAAGGAAGCAATAATATTTATGTAATGTTACATACGTTATACGATCGCGTGATTTATCATTGGTCAAAATATAGTTAAAACAAAAATACATGTTTTAGAAGTTACAAATAATATGCTTGAGAGAGAGAGAGAGAGAGAGAGAGAGAGAGAGAGAGAGAGAGAGAAAGAGACAAAGAGAGAATGGAAAAATATCAACTCCATGTTAATTAAATGTATAAAGAAAATAAACAACATTATATAATAATTTTTGAATTTTTAAATATATAATGCAAGATCGGGAATAAAAATAAAAAGCAGAAATAAATATTTTAATTATTTCATCTTATAAATATGAAGACATTTAATAATTACAAAAATTCCAAAAATATATACTTACATTAGTATATTAATGTAATTATTGTATGCAATGTATTATAAAAATGCGTATATAAAAATGCTAGTTTTACATATTTATCGATTTAAAACTAAATATTTTTTTGTTAAACGTATCGTTGCGAAAACTTTATTTATAGAAACGATTAAAACTCGTAAATAAGTAAAAAACATTTTCATTTAATCCGCTGTGGATATTCCGCTTATTTCAATGCAAAAAGATACTTCGAGTAAGACTGAGTAACATTGATACTATGATATCTTTTATTTTCCGTAGTCATAAAACCTGCAAGCCGGAAATATAACGTTACCAAGCCGGTTCTAGAACAGGAATTGCATGGTGTGCACGGTAGCACAATGACCGAAAGGTTTTCTTTTGCCTTTCATAGGATAGTTACGATTGACTGGATTCTCGGTTGCAGTTCATGTCCATCGTTAATGACACCATTTAGATATTGAAATTATATGGGTCTAATAAAAAAAATAAATCAAGTTATTGAGATACTAACATTATAATTAAAACTTTCTTGAAATACTATCAATTTCATAAATTTTTTAAATCATTTTATCATTTTAATGAAGTTTGACAAATATATTTAAATAAATTTATATGTATAATTAATTTTAAAAAATATATATTATGTGAAAAAGAATATCTGTAAGATATAAAGAATAGGTGTGCAAGGTATTTAACAAAACAATCTGAAGACACATTGACTATACATTTATTTTCATAGTACAGAGGTGTAATCTCTGTAATGTAATCTCATACATGTATATATATATATATATATATATATATATATATATATATATATATATATATATATATATGTATATGTGTATATACGTGTGTTTAAATGTATATGTAATTGCATTGTTTTTCACGCATATTATTATGGATCCTAGTCAGGGAAAATCAGACTAAACGAAAGAACTTGGAAGTAGCTCAATAGTCATGCTCTTATAAAAAGTTCAAAAGATTATCTAGAGTAGGTTATGGGTAAATCTAATAGGAAATTATAACAAGGAAATCGGTATAATGTTCGTAATTTTATGTAATCACACATTCATCATCTAGCTACTATTTACAAAGATCGTACTCAAAATCTCGTTGAACTTTTCACCTTCAAAGAATAAATTTCGGAATCTGCGTGGGTCGAGCGAACATAATGGAGTGTTAGATCGATATAAGGAAAAACTAGAATTGAACGTAACGAGAGATTGTAATGTTTGATTTCTGTATTCAGACTTCCATCTCTGTCCTCGTTGGAGGACTTTGTTACAGTCATTTCATATCGGTATGTTTAAGTTCCGCGTTATTTTTATCAAAGATCCGTTTCTTTCAATGTAGATTACTTTTAATCTTAGATTTATTTATTCTTTTGGACATAATTCATATATAAAGAAATCCTTGGAGTAGATTCGACTCGCAGCGGCTCGCGAACGATTCGCTATTCTACGTTAATTATAGATATTTGCCTATCGCAATGACAGCGTCATCGCCTACGTAATATCACAGACAATCGTAAATATTATCTCATGACGACGGGTAATTGTGACAACACAGAGGCTACATCGATTTTACTAACGGCTTTACGAAACAATTCCCCTAAGACGTCGTCCATTTGCGTTTTCGCAAATTCAAAGATTATATTCCCTAGTAGTTCTTCAAATCTCAAACTACTCTTGTAGTTCTTCAAATCTAAACGTGATTTTTCTTAGCCTAATCGTTCATTAGCATTAAGACTTTCTCAAAAAATATTCTTGCTATAAATCAAATATCGGAAGAATTATATGTTTATTAATTATAAATGTTTATATAATTTTTTTTTTTGGATATTCGAATTTTTATTTTCTTTGAAAATCAAATAGATGATTACAAAGTCAAAGTTATTTGTCGATGGTCAAAAACTTAAACAGACTCTGATCTCATATTAATAACATAAATATCGATCGCCCTCGTTCTTCGAAATCATTTGATAACGGATCCGTCTTAAAAGAGATCGCGTGAAAATGCGATTAAAATCAAATTTTAAATTATCGACGCATTTTTAAAAGGGAACCAATGATACATTATTCATAGTACAAATTATATCTTATATTGGTGTTTCCGTTCGGAAAAAAGGGCACCGCCACGGGGTCGTGAACGCGCACAGGAAGGAAACGTGGCCGGCGCTCATTAAACATTCAACAAGATCAGATCCAAGCCTCTCGATCCGGTTGCAGATAATAATTGGGTTGGGCCTCCCAAGGCCTCTTCGTCAAGGCGCTCGGGGGAAGCGAAGCGCGAACGAAAGGAAACGGAGGCTCCCTTCGCGGTCCCTGACACCGGAGACTGCCGTCTCGAGGCTTCGCAGGAAAGGCCATGGCATCCTGCTAGCCGGTCGGGTGCAGATCGGGAACATGGCGGTTGCCGGGTCGAAGTTAACGGTTGTTTTCCGCGAAAGAGGACGCCGGTGCTGTCGACGATGGCGACGACGATGACGACCGTGACGACGACATGATGGCAGTCCCCGCAGGAAAAATGTCGGTTGTTCCTGGTCTTCTCTTCCTACTCCGTCGTCCTTCTTCCTGTCTCCTCCTTCTCCATCTTCCTCTCTCTTTTCCCTCCTCTTTCTCCTCTTTCTCCGCTGCTCCTCATAGCGCTCCAGCTCTGGTTGGAACGTACGCCGGGATTGGTCACAGCTGGCTGCGATCGATGATGCTGGCTGCTAGGATTTAATGCCAACATGGCTTCTCGACACGACCGTCACTCGAATGTGGTGATCAACGTGCGCAATAATGATAATAGCCAAGAGTCCAAGCGGATTCCCTCGGGATCTCTCGATCGATTGCTTCTTGGCCCGGACACTCGCGGATCTGACCAATCCGATCGGATTTAGACCTGGCCTTTCAAGCGTCAGGTTCCTTTCAAGGTTTACCGGCTTCGTGCCGGTTCTAGCACACGGAGGAGCCCGGAAGAGCACATTTCTGGAGAAAGAAAAGAATACAAACGCACCGGTGCATCTCCACACTTGTAATTCGCCAGGATTTGCACACGGTGATGTCTCCCATGCCCTTCTACGAGAATCCTCGTATCCGAGGGATATAATCCTCGAGGGATATAGTCCTCGCGATAAAGAGAACCGATGACGATCCTCCTCTCCTCGGACTTACTTGACTTGGCTTTCGGCCGTCCGCCGCGCAGACACGGCTGACACGACGCATAACTGAGATACTACGGAGATCTGCTTTAGATCTCTTCTTCCTCGACGATTGGCAGACTGCTGTGATGCACCAGCGGACTGGTTCTAGCAGTGAATGCGAGAATCCAGTAATCCAATTCGCTCCTCTTCTCCATGAGGAAGGTCAGAGCGATCGGCAGATCGCCGCCCTTCTGCCTCACGAGAAAACCCTCGTCTTCGTAACGCTCTACCGTCGTGTTCCTCAGATTCAGCACACCGAGAGGCTGGCATATCTTCTTCTGCGGATAGATGACGGCGAAGTGCTCCACGCTGGTCCGATAGACCTTCACCTGTACACGCTGTCGATGACCGTTTGGCCCGATCAAAGTCATGTAACCACTCATATTCTCGGTGTTCCAGCAAGAGTCCACGTTCGAATTCTTCTGACTCGACTGGTTGTACCGCAGGAAGTTGGAGTGAGATATGTCGGCCGGCATCCTGGCTTCTTCCTGCTCCTGCTTGCTCGCTTTTTATTTCTTATCCTCTTTCCTTCTCTCTCGTTTGCCTTGACGACGACTTTGCTAATTACCGTGGAAGGTCGCTGAACGTTTTCCCGTGTGCGAGATCTCATACGATATCGAAGCTGCGTCGGCGAAAATGAAAGGGAATTTTTTTCGGAAAGCGCGATATATCTCGTAACGATAAAACTACGAAACTCTCTGATCGATCGCGTGCAGAGTACTGTCTGTGGAAACTTTCACCGCCACTATTTATAGAGGCGTGCAGCTCGGCGGTGCGCGTTTGCGCAGCGGCTTACTCGCTTGCTCCGAGCACCGAGAGGTGCCGTCGTCAAGCACACAGGTCTCCTCCGTGACGTTTCTGTAATACGTACTATATATATCGTAAATCAGAATCGTAGCGCGAGGCATTGATTGAAAACGCTATATGTCGCAAGTTTTGCTCGAATAACGACGGAAAAACGCCGGATTGTTTTTCTGCGTTATGTTCAGAGAGACGTAACACTCTCGTCCGGCATCACTTCCATAATTCCATCTTGAATTGTTTTTAAGATTAATGATGCTCCCTCCCGCATTTACATAAGCTACTTGCTGTGCAATTCATGATGAAAACTAAATTTATTTGAATCTCGAGATAAAATTCTGTGACATAATTAAAAGTAATATATATATATAATAGTAATGTAGGTATATATTAATCAATACATGAATGTATTTATTATATAAAGAATAAAATATATATATTATGAGATAAAAGTATATATAATATTAAAATAATAAAAATATATAATAAATCATTTGTTTATACTTTAACATTA
>NW_017259319.1:1173551-1174622 GCF_001594045.1 Atta colombica
AATATATAAATATAAAAATATTTATATATTTACAAATTAGTTCGGTCCGTTTTTTTATGCATTTATTTCAAAACAAAATGAATGAACAGCTCAATTAAAGTATTGTTCATCGCTGCCTACAACTTTTTTCCATCTCTCAAGCATTTTTCGAATTCCATCTCGAAAAAATGACTCGTCTTTGGAGGCGATTCAATTTTGGAATCAATTTTCAATTTCTGCGAAAGAAGTGAACCGATGTCTTGCTGCATCCTTCGGAACAACCAGTAATTAGAAGGAGCAATGTCCGGAGAATACGGCGAGTGCGGTAAAACATCCCATTTGAGCGTTTTCAAATATTTTTTTACGACTTTAGCGATATGAAGCCGAGCGTTGTCATGAAGAAAAATAACTTTATCATGTCTTTGCTCGTATTCCGTTTTTCTCCCAATGCACGGCTCAAACGAATCAATTGTAGCTCAATACCGATCGCTCATAATGGAATCGCCAGATTTCAGCAACTAGTAAACAAGACCCTTTTGGTCTCACCAGATACAGAGGATGATCTTCGAATCATTCGGCCGTGGTATTGATGTTGAGGTCGATGGCAACGATTGACCGGACTAAGCGTAGTATTTTTTCTTAGGGTTGTCATAGAATATCCATTTCTCATCTCCAGTTACAATCCGATGCAAAAAAACCTTTTCTTTGTTGTCTTTGAATCATCAGCTATTCGCAAGTGAAAAATCGCCTTTCAACGTCTCTCGGTTTCAGTAAGGCATCCAATTTCCTTGTTTTCATTCCCATGGTTCTCAATCGTACAGAAACGCTTGTTGAGTTATCCCCAATGATTCTACAAGCTCCTCTTGCATTTGACTCTGATCTTCTTCGAGTAATGCCTCTAATTCTTTGTCTTCGAATTTTTTTGGCTATCCAGAGCGAGACTTGTCTTCAACGCTGAAATCTCCATCCTTGAAACGTCGAAACCATTCATGATTACATGATTTATCAGTTGGAGCAGTGTCACCATAAACTTCGACAAGCATTCGATGGGCTTCAGCCGCACTTTTCTTCCAATTAAAACAGAAAATCAAA
>NW_017259319.1:1174992-1184671 GCF_001594045.1 Atta colombica
TCGCAAATGCTGCTTGATTAACACAAAATTCGATTTCACATTTCAAACACAATAAAAATCAAGGTTTTTGTATGAAACTTAAAGTGATATAAACCGAATATTATTAGCAGATGTTTAACCTCTCTGAAACCGCCAAAATCAGTTGTCACTATGAATCATTCACAACAGCTGGAGCCATCTTTAGGGAAACGGAACTAATTTGTACTCCCAATAATATCTGCAAGTCCATAATCGTCCAAGCATCCTTCCTGATCAAATGCATTGGAACAAAATTTCGATAGTTAAAATCCAACACTTTTTAGAATGTCAGTTACTTGCCTTTTTGTTTGAAAAAATTTCTTGTATCGATGACTCTCTGTGATTATGTCAACATAAAAATCTTGAGTTATGATAACAGCCGAGGATGCGTTTCTTCAAAATCATAGACCGTGAAGATCGTATCACCAGAAATGGTGCTGAAGCAACCTTGTATGTAACTGTATTTAAATAGACTGTTGTTATTGGTTGGGCATCGCTCTTCACAGTATATACATTGATATGATTCTGGTTTGATCATTATTTATCGACTATATCTCCAATCATTACATATGGGTGTTGTCGAAATCATATCAAAATCTCGAACAGATGATTGGATTGTTGAGCCTACTAATAAGCAGTCGTTGAGTGATCTCCCTGAGATCGTCGGGCTAGATGCGTCGAATACCACTCGAAACCTTATAGACATCGATGATTCCTTTAGCGTGATTTGAAAGATAATTAACCTTGAGATTTTCATGATCCCTCAACGTGGACATGTGATCAAGTTGAACGTACTCATCCATGAATCTGACGTATTATTCTTGTAATTCGCGATTTCTTTGAAAGCGATGCTCCTTTTGCAATCGCTTAAGTGCACTGGCCTCGGAGTCACCGAGGACGCTTGGATCTTCCCAGAAGGGCAATGCCATTTCAAATTTTCCCTGGTCAGTTCTTCTATATTCGTTCTTCTATATTCTTGAAGATTTTCTCACACTTTTCGTTTCTTCTCTGGAGAGTAGTTTAGTGTTTAACACTTCTTCAATCTGCTAAAATCTTTCAAGCTGCGATTGAAGCTCTATATTCTGAACTAATTCGCATAGAATAATGTGTAATCTTGATTCGACAGATAATCCAACTTTGTTCATATATCAACCATCCTAGTTTCGTTGATTGCAGGCTTGGTTTCCAATTGGATTCTATCTGCTCCGAGAATGTTCCAATAATCAGAAGATTGTTGCCCCCAGCAGCAATTCTATGGCTCGTGACTGATGGAAAGTTGGGTCTGCTAATTCAATATTCTGGAGGTAAGCTTAGGAATTTAGTGTTAATTGATTTGGAAGGAATAAATCGTGTAATCTAATTAACCACAAGGAAGTTGACGTTCGTCTTGTATGAAGTAATTATTGATGCTATCACCGTTCTTGTCATTCTAATTGTCTTCGTTTCAGACATAACGTTACAGACTTTACGTTCAGACATGAAACGATGACTGACTTAAATAGTATGTTTCGCCTACCGTGAGTCCTAATCGTTCACAGATATCTTTAGTAATGAAACTCGCTTGTGATCCATTATCTAACAGAGCACATGCCCTATGGAGTTTGTCCGATTTATCACGACTGTGTATAATGTAAACTATTGCAGTGGACAGAATAATCTCAGAACTGTAGCAATTGTTATTTATCGCTTTCATGGAAACCATTGTAACTGGCGGTTCGTTAACTTGAATGCTTGAGTTGCCTGATTTACAATGTATTCACTGAGACATTATTGGAAGAAATTGTATGTTGTAATTTCCCTTCGGATACGCTTAATTTATTTATATGAAGAAGTATGTGATGTTTCTTCGAGCAAGATTTACAAGCGCGCAACGTGCATAATTACATCGTGTGCTTCGTACTCAAACAATTGTAACAAAGATTTAGCTTTTTTGCTTTATTACATCGCGATTCCACAGATAATTTTTTAAAATTTTGCAGCGTGTATGCTTGCTTACAAAGAACACTCAACTGCTTCATTTGTAGTTCCATGTGAAAGAATTGAGTTATGATTCTTGCTTGTATGCATCTGATTTCTTTTTGGCGCTTTTCTGCCGAACTAATCTTTGACAGCTTTGGTTGAAGGGCTTCAAGATATTCACATCGAGTATTGAGAAATCAGTTGCCTGGTAATGGATGCTTTATCCTGAATTCCTTTAGTTCCTACTCCTTCTTGGTTATGGAATCTAGTTTGCTCGTAATTAAATAGTTAATATCCCATTTGTCTGTAAGTTCCTTTAATTACCTTAGTACGCACAAATGGTTTTGAGAATTAAACAATACCTGCAATAACTTTGCCGATTCCTTGGAAATTGGAAGTAGACTGAACAGTTCTTGTACATGATGTTGAATTGTTAAACGCGTGTTTTGAAATCATTTTGTTAATAACTCTAATGCAATCGCATAGTTCTCGTTAGTAACTGATATGGAATGAACTTGAGCCGTTGTGCCCGATTTATGCAGATTTCAGATAGTGAAATTTTTGCATCGAATCTAAAATAGCATTATCATCAACTAAAGCTAAGAACGTGTCATAAAATTATTGCCACTCTTCTAATTTCCGTAAAAGGCAGAGAGATTATCGGCAATTTTACCATCGTCTTGTGTTTGTGTTGAATTGATGTGGTTCAAGTGCTCAATTTAATGGTTCAGATTCGTGTTCAGCTCACTAATCCTAAATCGCAGAAGTTTTGACCGCGCGGCAGCTTGTACAGTACAGAAAAAGACTTCTTCAAACTCCTCTCATTCGGTGATATTTGCTTCAAGGAGAATCGCATTGATCTGTATGACATGAAATTCCTGCCACAGCTCATCGTATTTTTCTAATCTGTGGTAACTTGTAGTACTAATATACCTATTTTTGTCGGTATTTTCATAGTTATCGAGAAATGTTTTAAATCTAGTCACACGAGATTTCAATGTTGTTCGTTTCAATGCCTCTACAGCTTCCATCTACACTATCAATATATAATTCGCAAATACACGTAAGATACTTATTGTCCGCTAATACAAAATCGTTGTCACATTGTTAAGTGTACGCACTAATATACGAACGAGATGACATGATGGCACCAGCAACAAACGATACTTGCAGCGACTTGCAGTCAGGGGACAGTTTGTCGAACTATGACAGAGTGATTTGCCGAGACAAGATAATAAGATGGCGACTCACCGAGACAAAATGGCACGATGTGCCCGTTGACCTGCGCCTAAATACCGTTGATTCCTTAATGGCTTAGCCTATCCTCAATTCTAGATGTAAAATGTCGACAGACATGGCTAAGGTCCATCTTTTCAGTTAGACTCGACTTGTAGTCGATACAATTCAATCAAGATAAAAACTTGCCTTGAACTCATAGGTCAGAAGTGCTTAGCTGAATTTCAGAAACTTCGCTATCTCACTTCTCAAGCTTCGGTATATTTATCGTAAATCCAGCTCGAAGGACCAAAACTTTGGGGAAGAATTTTAATACTCAATCCTTTCTTAATAACGAACTTGAGATTTATTGTTGCTCGAGATACACAAAATTGAACTGAATTGCTTCTCTCCACTTACAATGTTATCACACTCTCAAAAATTAAAAATGTTACTAACGCCGTTAACATGCGGCTAAGGCGGGCCGCATCGCAACAAAATAACTAGGTCGCTAAATCGCTTGTGAGAATCATACAGCGGAATACGCGGAGCGAATACAATGCGGAGCTGTGATGTACAATGCAAGTTTGTGTTCGTGTCGGTATGTATGAACGCTCGTGCACGTGCAAGTAGTGTGACGTCTGGCTTCGTAGTTGACGGTTTTTGTCGCGGCATGGGTCGCGGGACGCGAGTCAAGAGTGCGACGTGACACCTGATTGATTTGCGCGATACGCAGGTACACGTCAACAAATCGCAGTTTGTTGCGGTAAAGCGCGCAAGTTTTCCCCGATGTAATATAGAGAAAATCAATGCATTTTAGATACTCGATAGCCGAGAACATTCAGCAAAAACGGAGAAAATTTCACCTAATTTATCGAGGCCTGTTAGTTTAAGGAACCGACGATCGAGAACATTCAGAAGAGAAAATTCAGAAGAGGGATAAAGCACACTCTATCCTTAGAATTATGTCGGAAAGAAACAGCAAGCAAGCCGGCAGCCGAGAATGCTCGGCGTGATGGAATATCGTCACGGAAACTCTCATCGGTGCTTGCTAATCGATGGTCGAAACAGAGTACACTCTGCCTCAGATATTCCCATCGATGCAGCGATTTCTAGGATATGCCAGTCGATTACTCTTTGCGGCACAACAAAAATCGCGGCGTCAACATCAAGAATTACGTCACTGACGTATGAGAAGTCTTTGATTGCATTGAATGGATGGAACTTTAGACATAGCGGAAAAACACTTTAATTTTTGCATACCGCTCAACGTGCTATTAGGTTTTGCGAGAATTATAAATGCGTGGTTGTTATTGATTTTGATACGAGCGCGCAACTATAATTGCTTGGTGGGAAAATCTTTCGACCGCAGATCCGCAGATTGAATTATTCAAAATACAGTACAATGGCGGATGTCTTACGTTATATTAAGCGAGATCAATAAGCTATGCTATGAGCATTGGAAAACGGTCGTTATCTGAGTATGAGTTTTCGCTCTCGTATGAGTATACTCTATTACAGAGTACAACCAAACATTCATAGTCCGTCAAAACGGCGACTGAGCTTGAAAAGCCGCAATATAGGTTCTCTCTGTTCTGCAGACTGAAAGAACCGACTGAAAGAATATCATGTCTCAAGATGCTAGCTAGATTCAACGCTTGTAATTTAAGCAACGTAAAACTTTATCTATAATTTAGAATTTTATTCTTACGATGATTTGAATTTGAATTTTGGCAAAATGCGCGTTTTCGTAAAGCCTATTACGAAATCGACTTCGAAAAGTTGTTTATCGAGAAAGGATCTTTTGCGGTCATTGATTATTCGGGACAAAACGAATCCGTCAAAAGCGCCACCGTGGATGTAGGAATCTGGAGACATATGTCGGCGCTAATCATGAGATCACTGACGTGTCTTCTTTACACGCGAGTTGCGCCAGATCAAATTTATCAGATTTCAATAATGGCTGTCCCGATCGAGTTTTAAGTACACTTAATCGATAGCTTACACTCCGATTGTACTATACGTGTTTTTATTTTTTCTCTACATATTCTATAATCGGAGATCTTGTGGCGCAAAGTGCAGATCTGTTATATTTAAGATATGTCATCGTCGATATTCCGCATATTTCTTGGTTTCCTTTTGACATTCTTTATGCAAGGAACGCTAGTGATATACATGACCAGCGAGCGCTGCGCTGATCTGTACTAAGGCTTCAATAAAGCAAGTTTCTAACCCACTATGTGTTAGTGTGTTTACGTATACGGTGTGTGTGTGTGCGTGCGTGTGTGTGTGTGTGCGTGTGTGTGCGTGCGTGCGTGCGTGCGTGCGTGCGTGCGTGTGCGTGCGTGCGTGTGTGTGTGCGTGCGTGTGTGTGTGTGTGTGTGTGATATGGTCAGGGAGATGGAAATGCAACACAGGCGCTGAGTCCGAGGGAGGGGAAGGAAGCTTGCACTAAAGAATAATAAAATTACCGTACCGATCAGCGATATCAGTTGCAAGTTATGGTCAAAGAATCAATTACTGATGAATCAAGTCGATGTATAGTGAATTTTCAGCAGAACTGGATTGTTTAATAATGCCAGTCATTACAGAACAGCTTTCGCAGCTCAGAATCAATACGGATTCATGGAACATTCCGACAGAATTGAACTTAGATCCAAACTTTCATACCTCAGGCACAATAGACATTTTCAGGAAGCAATTTCTTTTGGAAATTGATATGCAGCGGACAGAGAATATTAAGCATTATAAGCAATTTGCTTATAATACAAGAGACTCAAGATGGGTGATAGGCGGAGAGTTGATCAACACGAAGTTCTCAAACAGTAAACGATGCCATATCACTACTATTGATTTAAATCAGCAGCTTGAGAGGTTTTGGAGTATAGAGGAAATATTGCTACATAATCAAGAGCGTTTATTTACATCACAAGAGAAGCAAAGAGAAGATTTCTTTTTACGCACGGTAAAAAGAAATTCGGATGGAAGATATATCATACGTCTGCCAACAGATAAGTCAATCAGACTAGGCGACTCAGAAAGCATAGCATTGTCAAGAGATTCTTGACAATGGAGAGAAAACTCAGATTGCGAGAAGAATATCACAAATTTCTAAAGGAGTACGAAGATTTAGGGCACACTTTCTTAAGAGCAATACCAGATTCCGCAGCAAGAAGAGAGATTTTCTATCTACCGCATCAATGGTAAAGTCAACCAGCATAACGACAAAATTAAGAATCGTTTTCGATGACTCGTCAAAATCAACCACAGGAACCACATCTTTGAATCAAAAATTGCTAACTGGGCCGAATCTTCAATAGAACTTGAGGAGTATCATCATCCGTTTCAAAGCACATCAATATGTGATGTCGGCATCAAAATGTTTCGGCAAATCTGGGTGTCAGCAGAGGACCGATCTTCACGGATCATTTGAAGGGAATGCCTCTACAGAGGCACTATGAATATACACTTTAAACACAGTGACATACGGTACACTTGTGCATCCTAGCGATGCGTTATCTATGGCATCCAACTATGCAACCAGAAACAATACCTGACAAGCAACAGTAGAAGTACTGCTTCACGACTTTTATATGAATGACAAATAGTTACATCGTGGAATAAGCAGTTAAATTAAGAAGAAAATTGTCAGAGCTACTAGAATTTTTATTCAGGAAATGGAGAGCAAATGATGCAACAATCTTAGAGGGCCTTTCGGACACAGAAGACCTATTGATTCTGAACAACCATTGAAGACATTAGATCTGTTTTGGGATCTCACGATACAATTACAATTTTCAGTAAATTTGAATGAAAGTGACAAAGCAAGCGTAGCATTTTATCCCAGATAGTGAGAATATATGGCCCGTTAGAATTAATCCAGTTCTTATTAACGTTAAGATTACAATGCAAAATTTATGGAAGTTACAAATAGAATAGGATGATTCGGTCCCAGCATTTTCTGAGATGGTTTAATTATTATTATTCATTATTAGAGCTTAAACAGATCAAGATACAAGAAGCTTTAATCCATCTAACAGCAGTTAAATATTTACTTTATTTGGATTTGGAAATGCCTCAAAAAAGGCATATGATGCCTGCTTATATTGTATTTATGAAACAAAGCAAAAGGAACGTAAGTCTCATCTTATATGTTCTAAGAGCCGAGTGGCATCACTGAAGAGTACAACGCTACCAAAGCTAGAGCTATGCGCAGGTTTATTATTGGCTAAATTAACAGCGGCAGTAATCGAAGCATTGAAGATTCCCATAGAAGCGATTTACCTGGAATGATTCTACAATCGTACTTGATTGGATAGCAACAGAATCGTACAAACTGAAAACGTATTACGCAAATAGAGTCACAGAAATACACTTTTTAGTACCATTAACCAAATGGAGTCATATGCAGACAGTACAAAATCCAGATATATCCAAAAGCACAGTCAAAGAACTAATAACCAACGAATTATGATTGCATGAATCGCCTTGGCTTACATGCCCGCAAGAATAGCCCAGTGCATCCGTAAAATTAATTTTTGTGTTATTTCGAAAATAGAAGGTTTGCATTTCCATAATAATTACAAAAGCTTTTAATGTTTATTTTACTATTTTAAATTGATTATGTATTAATATTCGACTAAACTGTTCAGGAATTGATATACTTTTACCTTAGAATCTGTTGATAAAGAAAATTATATGTTTTTATTTATTATATCTTCATAATATTCGATATGCGTTTCCTTAAACGTTTATTGGTTTTCATTTGCAAGATATGTGAAATATTCGTATTAAAAAATATAAAACGTCTATTAGTAATAACGTAAAAGCACTAAATGCGGATGAGGCACTCCGGATCACACATTATATTTAAATATTAATGGAGAATACATTCTTGCAATATTCTCCATTAAATGATGCATATCACAAGATTCTTTAGCATTTGTTTTTGTCTTTTTCAAATGCCATTGTTTTTTATTTATTAGTAACAGATAAAGATAATTAAAGCATGTATCTTTAAAAACTCATTTGATGAGTATAACACCATATTGCCACTACCAGAATTGCCTTATGCTTTTATAAGAGGTAATAAATAGCATTAGATTTTATGAAAGAAATCAATATTATGCTTAATTGAAATTAAATCTAGAAAGGATAAAGCATTTGGTGAACTGATCCGCAATTAGTATATGGGCTTTAAATGTGAATAATCATTATTACTTCATTTATGGCATTTTACAATTACCATCTCCTTGTAAGGCATTATCATCTCGTGATTACTATAAAACAGGTTTTAGATGTTTAATAAATGTAAAGAATTTTTACGTACCTACTTTTTCAGTCAATTTTTGGTTTTTCTTTAACTCCTTAAGTACATTAAAAGCATCATATTTGGAAATATTATGTTTTTTTCTGTAATTTACAATATCCGTAGCGAAACGAAAACAAAATTGCATTAATTCGGCATCAAACAAATAATAGCTAATTAAATCATATAATTTATTGTGTGTTACTTTATCTGGTAGCAATTGTTTGAGTATATATTTCCATGAACCTTTATTGAATTTTTTCGCATATTTACAAATTTCAATCTCTTTATCTTGGAAAGTCTTGATTTCATAATTTAGTAAACAGACACTAGAGTAGTCAGCGGTAAGTTTCTCCGTCAGTTCGCTACAATTTATATATTTATTCCTCAATAACAGCGAATTGTCCAACCAATTTTTGAAAACCTCCGAGCGTTGTATTAATAAAGATAGCATACTTTTAAGTTTACTAGGTGTGAAAAGTGGCGATAGTTTTGCTTTTATATATTCTTCTCCTTTTTTCCAAAAAAACGTGTCCATTATCGGTTCAGCCTGTATATAAATATTAGATAAAAATGGTAATTACATAAAAATCATGTATTAAATAAATATAATATATTAAATAAATATAAAATTCGTGTCCGATTCTAATGGATATTTTTATTGATGTTGCATACACTGGCTATACGAGATAGTTCGAAAAGTTTTCCCTTATAAATCTATTAACTTCTATAAATCTATAAATCTATTATAAATTTATTAACTTGGTAAAAAAAACATATGATGTTTGACAATTTCTTTTATTTTTTAAATAATTCCTTTTCAGATCAATACATTATTCCAACAATATTCTAATTTTTTTATACCATTCGTATAATATGATTTTCTTTAAATCTTTAAGATAAGCATTAGTTTTATCGATTATTTTAGTATTTGAATCAGATCTTTTTCCTGGGAGGAAAATCTGATTACATTTCTTTACATTTGAAGAAAGGAAAACGTCACTGAATGCTAAATCTGATAAACGAAAATCAATTGGAAACGCAAATCATGCAATTTTGTGATTGCAATTGAAGAAATGCAATTAGATACATCGTCATGATAAATAAGACCGTAATGTATCCGAAATATCATTTAAAAAATATTGAACTAATAGTCAAATTTCCTTAAAAATGATTATT
>NW_017259320.1:0-46143 GCF_001594045.1 Atta colombica
CACGTATAGCGTTCTCAGACGCGATGTTGGAGAATCGCGTATACTTAGCATCAACCGTATCGATGAGTCGGGCTAATCGCTCGAACGTTACATCGATACATCCATCAAACTCAAACATACGTTGTAGCGTTGTTTCATCGTAATGCGTACAGATGAAGAATCGAGACGTACGAGCGTAGCATCATCCAGCGTGCAAACGCTGACGGTTAGCGGTCCAATGCTTCTAAAATTATCTTTATATTCGTTTCGTAGCATCTTGCAAATATTCCATTGCTGTTCGTAGAGGACCTTCCACGTTTCGAGAGATAGCGACAGTTCGTGTCCGCGATGATCTCCCATGGCGATCTCCACATAACTCGGTGGACAACATTGATTCCAATTTCCAAATACTTGTAGCCCGTAACCGTCAGATCATAACGTCTGCTCAATAAACGCACCGCGCGATGCTCCATGCTGTGTACGTACGTAATGTTAAACAACGTTTCTTTTGTATATAGAACGTTGAAACTTACATGTTTCTGCAGTCCTCCTTTTTTTCATACGATGCGTTGCTGTCTGTAGCGAAGTACATTTTTTTTTTTTCAACCATTCGTACAAGCGGATATCGCAAGACTGATTGCATCCGCGTAAATTGCGACGTATATAATAAAACTTCTAGAATCGAAGAGGAAATAATCCTCTCCTCTTTCCAAGAATTGCGAACATGTCGCGACACGTTTTGTCACGCTTTCTACGTATCTTTTTTTTTCCAGTGTTTATATTTATGATTTATATTTCGATGCCATTGATAATGATGATGATGAAAAGCACGTTGGCGACTTTGATGCTTTTTCCCCAGGACATTCCCAATATCTCGCTTTTTCTTTCGATGGACTTGGCGGACTTGGCGATAAGGGACGGTACCCCTTTCGCTCCATCGATTTTCGATGTATATATTCTTTTACTCGATCCATGTCTTAACGCTCGTAACTGAAGCATACGATTGAATGAAAAAAAAAAGTCTTATGCACTGCCTATATATATATATACATTGCATATGTATACTATCAGAACATGTCGCGACGCATTTTAACAGAAGCGTCGATGTTTTCGAATATATACGTACATACATACATCGTTCATACATATATGTTTATACATATACGTTCATACATGAACATACATACATGTTCATACATTTACATTCATATTTACGTTTATACATATATACATACATATATACATACACATATACATACATACATATGAGTACATGTGTTACAAAAGAAGGAAAAAAAAAGAAACATGTAATAAATACGTGTTAACGTTTTATTTATTTAAAAAATTCTTTTGCAATCACCAGTTATATATTTTCAATACATTTTGTAACACGCAATTCTTAACATGTTGCCCACATCGCATATTAACAACATCCAGATTAGACATAAAGATTCCATGTCTTCGTAAACTGCATCCAAGGTCTCGATGTATATACGTTCTCGCTCATCGTCTAAAAGCAAGTTCCACAGCCACGTTCGTTTTTCGTGTCCCTTAACGTACATGATAACATCATGTTCAAATACAGTTGTTGTGATCAGGCGTTTCGCCTCGTTGTACGGGACCATCCCGTCCTCCCATCGCAATCCATGGTGATAAGCACTCAACCAGCAAGCGCAAGACCTGTCGGATCTTGTCAAAAATTTCCATGACACGGGACTCGTAAAAATATAATGTGTGAGAACGGTCCCCTGTTTCAACACCATTACTTCCTTCACAATAAATTTATTGTTAATGAAGAATCCTTGTAGATCCTCGAACGTTGGCACGAGCATGTTGTTGAGAAGATTGCGGCCAATTGTGGTCGAATGTGACGTATCGTAGATTTTATATCATGTCGGAAGTGCGCTTAGGTGATTTTGTGCACAACGTTGGTCAATGGATTACACTGAACCACGCAATCGTGTATTATGAGGCAATAGGCTGCTGTATTTGCGGGCACGTTTTCTTTACATTCAAAGTCTAATCACACGTCCACGGTGCCACTCTCGACCGATTCGTTCTGTCGAGAGCAATCGATGATCACGAACGGGCCATTACGTAAAAAAGTCATAAAGGTGAGACTCGGCTCGAGGTACTCGTATCCATAGCAGCCCTTGCAGAAACGCGCGTACAAGTCGTACAGAATCGCACATCTGTTTTTATCAAAATCCAGATTCAAGTCATCGTACGGATAACATTCCGAATTCAGGTAGAGTTTCGCATTGGTTAATTTGCAATCGTCGAATCGACTTACATCTTTAGACATGACGTTTTTTCGACCTGTTTGCATAGCGAAAATGACGTAGCGCGGCTTCTCGAGCTGAGTAGCCGTCTTGATGGCCCACGAATGTTTAATTGTGCTCTGCAAGAGCGGAAACTCGTACAGATCCCACGAGCGAAAAGCCATGCTCAGATATCGTCCGCTTTCCAAAGCGCGCAGCATCGACAACTTATTTATCTCGCTCAATAACACGTGCGGCATTCGCCACTATATTTTGAATAATTCAAGCGTTGGTTTTGTCGCCGGATCTCCCATCAGATAATTGTTGTCGTTACGCGCTCGTATTAAAATCAACTCCTGACGAGCATTGATCACCACGCGTTTGTAATCTTCGCAAAATCCCAGCAGTATGTAGAGCGGTACACAGAAATTAAAATATCCGGACGCAGTAATCAGCGCATCCCAGCCGGAATTTCGCAAAATCACGCTTCTGTCGGATGACACTGTTACATAATTTTTGAGTGCTAGTTATGCCCACGTTTCTGTTACGATCAATCTCCACACCGTTGAGTTCATATCGAATCTCATCGAATATGAATGCGACGCAATTATTTCCCAATGTCACGTGAGCATTCTGAACCACTTTGTTCTTCGTCAGTTTTTCCTCGACGTACAGAAAGCTTTCGTACGGCAGTGTGTACAGATCCTGTTGCTGTATGGGTATTCTTATTTCATTGCTGTACCCGAACATTGTATTGGCGAACGGGCTGTACGTGTGAGTCTAAATCTTGACGATGCGGTCGTCGAAGATCTGCTCGTCTTTAATGTTTAGGATATCAGTCATCTCAAATGTTGCGCACCGCGAATCCCAAAGACTTTAAAAATGTAACGTTTGACACGCTAAGCTTCTTCTTCTGTCTGATGCAGCTGGATGAGCGAGTGTTATCGAACTGTGACGTCACTGGCCTTGTAAAAAATGCGTTATCTCTCTGCGTACGTTCCGTTTCGTTCAGCACGAGCATCTCACGAGTACGCTCACGTTATCACTGTCGCCGTCGTACATGCAATCTAACGGTGATCTCTTCTCCTCGAAAATCGAGCAATCGTCCGTTCTGGTCGACGATGTGTATCGTTAGATCCATAATGCTTCGTGCGATAATCGGCAGGTAAATGATCTGCGTCGGCCTCTCCGATATCTTATATCCTGGAGGCACGCTCGGCGAAAATTCGTGTATCGTGTGCGCGCTTTTACCGTGCCCGCGGTCACGTTACATTCTACGCGAATAACGTTTACATTCATTATATTGATCGATACATCCGATTCGTGCCACCTTCGCGGCCGCAGTATACGCTTCGACGAGAATCCCAGCAGCGATCCAATGTTATTGGGCTTGCCAAAGTTTATTCTGTATGCACATCTAATCTCGCATCTCATCGTGTTGTAGTTTGCGCGGAGCGTAATCGGGTATTCTCCACCATTGTCATCATCATCATCGGTGTCATTGTTGTTCTTGTTGTTGTTGTCACCACGCACTACGTCAACGGTTTCAAGCGCGTTGTGGTGTGGACGTTTCCGTAAAATCGCGCGTTTCAAAAATTCATTTATATCTCGCACTTCATATGAACCTTAGGGAATTGTAATTTCCACGTCGTCTTTGATGAAATAAAATTTGTTGTTCGATTCGTTCACGTTCGGTATTGTGTGATAAGTCTCAAAAATCGCTAGACCGAGCTCGTAATCTTCGTCACACAAATCTATGGCGAGAAAGTAATTCGCCGCGAGAACGGTACTCTTCCCGCTCAGCGTAAGCGTCAACGACATGATGGAAAAAGCATTCGACGAATACTAAGATTTCACAGCATTTCGTCGAGCTTCTTAAATTCACGCGCGTACCGTTTGTAGAAACCGCAGACACATCTGTCCACAGAAACTCTGATCATACGTCTGATAGGACGTGCGATTGTATTCTATCGTCATAGCACCGTTTCCAAAATATCGTACCAGTTTCTTCGGCGGTCGAAGATTACCGAAACTGTCAAAGTACACGACGCGATTGTTCCTTTTCGCGTACGCTATCCAATAAGAACCAGGCCCCGTCGCATCGTCCAGATTCATGATACCGCTTTCGTTTCGGTGCGCGCCGCTCGTCGGTAACGTGTTACGCATGAAAACGCCTCTAAAGTATGGTACGCGCATACGTCTCGCGAGCTCATTCAATTGCACATTGGTAGTTGCGCCAGACGGCATTTTTATTGTCTTTTCGGCATTATTTTTTTTTCTTTGCAGCTACATCCTGTCCATGTTTGTACGGATCGAGATACAGTCCGCGCCCGTATTTGTACGGAGCGAGATACAGTCCGCGACCCAGCTTCATCGCGCGATCGTGACGTTGCAGCTCTTCGAGCTGACGTCGCATGGCTTTGCTGTCATTTACCACTTTCATCACGCTGGCCGCTCCGCCGATCAAGGATCCAAGCGCGCCCAACATTGACAGAAACGATAACGCACCGTCTCGTTTCGCTGTTGGAAGTATCTGCTTTTTCATTGCCTTTTTCCTCGTTGTCTTCTTTTTCGATTTCATGCCCATGCCGATGTTGGTCTTGGCTTTCATCGCTGCCTAGACGGCAGCTGCGGCGGCTCTCTCGCTCAGAGCCGAATCTCTCGCAGTGACGCGTCCTAATGTTTTATCGGCGAATACCTTGTCCGCCGTGTGATCGGTGAGATCGTTGCTCCGAGAATACGCAATGTCGTGTTCTCGATATGTCGCGTCCAGCGGATTTATGCCCTCATCACCTCTGGCTAGTCGCTTCGTAAGCCGAGTGCTCGGACTGCAAAACTGGTAACTCGGAATATGTAACTCGAAAGGAAGCGCGTTTATCGCTCGATTCAGCAGACCGCTGCGCGACGCTGACATTCGCTACAGTCCTTTATCTTCGGTGCGGGGCCGTCGATATGCGTCCGCTGCCATGGCTGATTGTAGTGCTCGTAGCAGCGACGATAGGTTCGAACCTCCGAATCTGCCTTCACATGTTCCGGAAGCTTGTCCCAGATGTGTTCGATGTAGTCGCCGTACACGCGTAAGAATACGACCTTCGGTATATATTGCAGTTGCTCGACGCTCAAGTCTCGAATATCGGAAGGATGACACAGCGCGAAATACATTTTACTACTGCGCGATTCGCGCATCTTTAAATAGTCATTCGAGAGTCTTTTAGTGCAAGCATGAAATTCATGCTGCAACCGCTAACGATACACGTCACAAACTGTGACGCGAAATCGCGAATGATAGGAGGCAACGCGGAGAAACGCAAGCATGGCGAAATGCTGCCGAGTACTATACGCGCGATCATTTGCGGCCCGTCGAATTGTGATAAAACCAACGTTCTCATAAGCTTGCTCGAGAGTCCAAACGGCGTACGTATCGAGAATGTATACGTCTATTCGAAATCGCTGCAACAGCCAAAGTATTGATATCTCGAAAATTTATTTATGTCTATCGATGAAATCGGCTATTTTATGTTCTCCAACAACAGTGATGTCGTTCCACCAAGCGAGGTGCGCCCAAATTCTATTTTTATCTTTGATAACGAAGCATGCGACAAGCAGGATACGGTGAGAGAATATTTTTCGATGTGTCGCCACGCGAACGTTGACTGCTTCTATCTCTGTCAGACGCACGCGAGAATACCTAAATACCTAAACATCTGATACGCGACAACGCGAACCTGTTGATCCTGTTCAAACAGTACCAACTTGAAACACGTTTACAACGATCGTGAATATCGACATGTCGTACGATGAATTTTGTTTGTTATGTCGTGACTATTGGCAAAAAAAAAATGGATTTTTAGTGATAGACAAGGACAGTGCACTTAAAGACAGAAGATACAGAAAGGGATTTAACGAGTTCGCGATACTGTAAAGTGACTAGTCATTGTCGATACTTCGCCAGAGACGAACATGGCTGATGTGCGCGAGCGTGAAAAAATTGCGAGGGAGATTGAGAAGACGAGCGAGTCGATTCGTAAGAAACACCGCTAGAAAAGACTGGTAGAATCGAGGAGGACATAGCATTGGACAGGCATTTTAAGCCTATTATCAAACCTCTACAGCAGATTGTTAACAGCCCCGTGCACGCGATAAAGAGACAGTCGCGCGACGATGACGTAGCCTTCAAGCGAGAAGAAAAGAGAAGGAGGAGAAGGAGGAGGAGGGAGAGAAAGTGAGCGAGACGTTCGAGCGTTCAGCGACCCCGCATAAACCCGATGATCGATCGCACAATCGTGTACAGCCGATAACCTCCACACCGCGTAGCAAAATCGTACCAACGATAGAATCGTTGGATAATGTTTTCGAAACGACGGAAGACTCGCTAGAGACGAAAGTTCAAAATCGGTTGCAAACGTCGGAAGGTCGAGAGGCGTTGCAAGCCGACTTGGGTCCGCTGGGTCAAGAATACGTCGAGGCTGTCCTGAGGGGAACGCGAGATAAACAGAAGAGCAATGTAGATTATGTGTACGACGTTTACCTACACAAAGATGGATTGATGTTTAGCAATAAACGTTTCGAACGTGGATAATGCGAACAACATAATTATTGACGGTATATGATACGTCGGTACACCTGGTCTTTACGAGTTGATTTTCAAGAGAATTCCCGACGATCTCCTCTACACGGAAGACAATATGAACAAGTACAAGAGCATGCTCCTAGCGACAAACGCGCACAAACACAAGCATCAATCGCAGGGGCGATTATTGAGCAATAAGGGATACAAGTACAAATACGTTATTGATGTCGATCACACCCAAGAAACAGAAGAATAAGTCTGGAAAGGGATTACCTCATACAATGATACTGAATGATAACGCGATTGATTACGTGCATTGGGATGATTCCAATGAACTGGTGAATCGTCTACGATTGCTCGACGCTTCGCATCGAGCGTGCAACATTGCTCACGATAACGAGATGTTGTCGATCATCGAAGAACTTCGCGAAGCCGGTCTTATTATAAATTAAATCGCGTACAGACGAAACGAGTCAGTCAGAGTGGTGTCAGTGAAAAAAAAATTCTTTTGCTCTGTGTATTACGCGTTGAATCATGAAAAAGAGATTCAACGAAAAAGAGAAAAAAATTAGTTCCGAGAGACATCGACTCGTCGAGGAATTGCATGCTCCGGCGAGAAGAAATTTTCCGTGAAGGCACCTCATAATTCGAGGATACGACGATTTGTGGCAAGCTGATATCATCGAGATGCGTCCATACTCAGGCTTCAACAGAGGCCACCACTACTCACCGCCATCGATGTGTTGAACAAGTACGCGTGGGCCGTACTGCTCAAGAGCAAGGATGGAAGCGAGATGGCTGATGCTATTGCTGAGATAATTCGAGCGAGTGGAAGATATCCGAAAAATTTACAAACGGATATGGGGAAAGAATTTTACAACGCCGATGTGCAGAAAATCTTGAAAAAATACGACGTTAATCACTATTGCACGTACCCCACGTATTCCATTCGTTGAAAGCATCAGTAATCAAGCGGTTCAATCGCACGCTCAAAAACCTGTGGAAGATGTTTACGTTCAATGGCAGTTACAAGTGGATCGACGAGCTGCCGCGTCTCGTGTCAGATTACAACGCGCGCAAGCATCGGACTATCGGCATGCGACGTAACTCCCGCAATCGCCGACGTAACTCCCGCAATCGCCGAAAGACTCTTGGACGTGTACAGCGCGATAAAGATTGCTGGTCCGTCAAAATTTGAAGTGGGCGATTCGGTACGCATGAGCAAGTACAAGATGATTTTTGAGAAAAGTTACACACCAAATTGGACCGAGGTGTTTACAATCATTAAGATACAGCGTACCAATCCCATAACCTACTCGAGGATTATAGCGGAAAATCCGTCGCTGGAGCGTAAGTTGCATCGCGCTATTCATCCGGTGTATCTCGTGAAGAAAATACTGCGTCGGAAAGGAGATAAGGTACACGTCAAGTGGCTAGGATTCTAAGGATATACAATTCATGGATACACAAAAACAATGTCATTTGATAAAATTTTGATTCGTGAATTTTTATTTCTACATATAAAAAATATATCAATATAAATATATAAACGTATTTTTTTTTTCTTATCCTTTCCATCTTCGTTTTGGAATACATATACAGATATAAATGTACATTACATGATATGAAAATGATACATGAAATGAAAAATAATGGTAATATATAATAAATGGTACTAAAACATAATAATACTTATATAAATAGAAAAAAACATTACGTGTAAATTAAAATAATAATAGTACATAATAGTAATATGCATAAATGATAAAAAATATGGGATACATAAAATGTAAAATTGAAATACTAGTGGTATATAAATGTTAAAAACATGCGATATGTATTATAATAGTATAATAATCGTAATACTAATAATAATAAATGCTATTACATAAAAACATGCTAATAATACTTGTATAAATGTGAAAAAAAGTATAAATTACATTAAGTAGTACATAATAGTACATATTGTATATTACAAAAATATATCTGCCAATACCCCCACAATAACGTCGAGTCCGATACGACGTATCGTTTGTCGTCGTATGGACTCAGAGATTTTTGATTCGGATATCGTGTATACCTCGTGTAATTTAGATCGTATAAACGATTGACGGCAAGTCATTTCGATCTCTTCGTTCGAACACCGCGTGTAATCATCGAACGTTATCGTTCGCTTCGATGTTATTCTTTACACCTTTTGCCTTTTTAGTGTCCTTGCCGTCCACTCTCATCGCGTACATCTTCGCTCTCAGTTCAACGAATTCAGTCATTATCGCACCATTATTTATTCCTTCATTAGGCTGGGTACTTTTTTGTTCGCGAGTGGCATACCGTACACGTTGTCTACTGGATAATCGCTCGTGTTGAATCTAGCGATATCGTGTTTCATATTCTTGTAAATATCGTTGCATTCTACGTGGTAAATGAGTCGGTGTATATGATCTTGTATTTGTCGCGATATATCGGTGACATGTACTCGTGGTGAAATTCATACAAGCAGACTTTCGATATGTCGAGTATGCACATATCGGCTTGTTGAATCGGCTTTACCTCGAGTTTGCGCATTTCGACGGCGATCAAATTTTCCGCAAAGACACTGCGGCTGTGAAAATTCGGTTTCGCGATCATTGCCTCCGCGCCGTACCGTCCGTTCCATTTTGTTATTAATTTTACAATGTGATTGCGCACATTCTCCATGATCTTATCGAATATCGCGTTGTTCATTAGTTTATACAAATTTTTTTCGAAATCTTTTTTGCGCGCGTTCTAAATTATATATTGAGTTCAATTTAATCGCGGAGCCATGGAGATTGAGCGAATTGTAGCATCCGGTGGATCTTTGTTACGCGAAGACGTACATTGACGTGACGAGTACATTGCTGCAGGTTGCGATAGTGGATGACGTAACGCTGCTTACAACATCGTTAGAAGTTTATGTTCGCGCTTGTCGGGCGGTTTATCACGCGTTGAACAGAAAGGTAAGTCAGTATGTCGGTCATGTAGATGCTGCGGATACTCGAGATCGACCTCGAGAATATAACTGGTGGATGAATCCGGAGCGATCGCGCTTACGTCAAAGTTCACAGTTTTCGAACCATTGAAATTCGGCGTATGGCAAAGATTGACACATCGCCCATCTGTACAAATTATTCACATTGTAATACATCAAGTACGACGATGGTTTCTATGGATCGAACGAATGTACTTGTTTGACACAGTCAATGTACTCGAACGGAAAGACACCTTTTCATGTGAGAAGATCCTCCGCGCTGAGCTTGCAAAATTCGAAACGTACAATTTTTAATTTATCTTTGTCGAGATACGACGCCAATTTATCAAGGCTTGCATTTAGAAATTTGAAAGAATCAATGAATCTTAATTTTACATCATTTTTTTGAAAATTCTTTTCATTTTTGTCTTTGATGCTATCGATATATTTAGTGAATGAAATATATTTTTCCTTCGTTATCGGTAGTACATCTACATGTCCATCGTATGCAGTAGCAATTTCCTTAATTATAAAATGGGCATCATAACCCGACAAATTGTGAAATACGATCGGAATATAGAACGAATTTTTATAATTTAAATTATAATTTGAATGCGCTGGACCGCGGTATCTACCGGTGAGATGACAATGACTCGCGTATCGTCCGGTGCGAACGATTTCTCGCAGATGTGACAACGCGTCGCGCTACAGTATGCCTCCCATTGCTGTTTAAGCAACGTTTCCATGAGTACGTTGGCAGATACGATATTTTTCACGCGATGTGCCAAATCGTTGAGTTGTTGCACGAATCACGTTATACAGCCTCCACGCGATGGAAGTAATACTATGATAATGTGTCATCGTGCGCGCATCGTACGTAATAGCTTATGCTGAACGCTTCATGTCGCTGATACGACAACGCGTCTTTCTTATCGAATTCGTAGGACGCACTTCAGGTCGACGTAGACGATGAACGGCACTCGTTCCCGGTTGCTGTGTAGTTGCCAAATTCGAGCTACTTGTCGTCTTCACTCGGCAGTCGGATGACGCAGTCATTGATCTTCTGGCAGTCCATTACGTGCGATTACAATTTTTCGTTCGTACTAATGGAGATACTTGTAAATAATAGAGAAATCGTTTTTTACTGTTTTTTACTGATTTTTTATTGGCTTTTCTTATTATATTTACCAATCGCAGAAAAATTTCTTGTTCTTTTTTCCATTAATCTGCAAGATCACGAGATGCGATAGATTTTTTATTCACGCAAAGTATCTAATGCTGTCGTTGTATGAATCTTGTAGATGCAGGAGATTGATGTACTTCTCCTTCTTGTCATCGGTGAGCCGCAGAGGAAGGACTTGTTTATTCTCGATGCTATACACGTTGATCGATACCGCATTCAACCGTTCGAATTTAGAAATGTCTTTTAAAGTCATTGGAAACTCAATGTTTGTGAGATTCAATATTGTCGTATAATGCGGATAGGACGATTTCCGCTCCGTATACTTTTCCGCTGGGTACAGAGCGGCGATCACCGACCACGCGAAGCACGCATTGTCCGTTGTACGAACACTGATTACTGCTCGTTTCGTCGCTGGCACTTTGATATGATATCCCGCGCGCATGGGATTTAATTTGTTCACATTGATAGTCAAATTCAATATACGTGACAATGCCCACCTGCTGTCGCGTTCCTTTTCGAGCGATGCTAGGATAGGCTCGATAACGTGCTGTTCGTACTACTCGCGCAAATCGGTGTATCGATATATCTCGCTGTTTTTTGTAACTATGCTCTTATTAGCACGTTTATCCTTCGTTGCGAACTCACCGTTGAACGCGGTGTTTACTTTCACACTACCGTGTCTTTTTAGAGCGTCTCGCATTCGCTCTAGAACATTGCTAGTGTCTTCTAAAAACCGCTGCGATTCGATATAATTAGAGTTTATCACCACACCTGTCAATATACGACTCTCGAACGCGGCGATCTCTCGCCAGACAAGAAATCGTTCGTTGCTACTCGCGTACTCGCCACTAATGTGCACGAAACGTCGCTCTAATTGCGATTTTACACCCGCGAGTCGCGCGATCCTCGCCACCGCGGATTGTCTGTGTTCAACGGCGAGGCACGGACGCTTGGCACGACAAAGTCTTCAAGCTGCTCGATGCACTCGTCGCATCGTTGCAGCCACGCGAAACACTCCACCAGAGTAGCGACGTGGCCGCGCACTGCTCAGTTCGCTCACGATTTTCCATGTCTTTTCACAGTTTTTAGATTACGTCGCACTCTTCCACGGAACACTTGCACATGACTCGTTCACACACGTTACAAACACCGTGACATATCTAGAATATCATAATGAATATCTAGAATATCATAATTTACCTTTTCATTATTTTCATTATTTGTTTGCGAAAGTCCACTCAGTTTTAGTGCAAGATCGCGATCACGAAACTCCATTCATATATTGTCAATAATCAACAGTTCGACACACTTTTCATTATCCGCGGGAATTAATGCACATGCACCAACCCTGGCTCTTATCTGCGATTTTCTTCGCCCAATAATAATCATCTTTTATTACATTGACATTTCTATTCCACCAATGTTTCTTTTCATACTCATCGTCCTCGTAACATTTGTCTCATAACCGGGGTACACTTTCTATCGCGCGAGTAAAGACCAGTTAGAAACGGGCTCTTTAATAACTATTCCATGTTTCTCATCGCGTATACCTAATTCTCGATCGCGTAGGAATTGCACCGGTGATATTCACACATCTGTGTCTCTTTTTTGCGGATTGCCGAGAACGTACAACATATCATCTACATTATAGTCTTCCCACACATTTTCCAATACTGTTCACAATAGTTTTTTTTTTATTTCAATGTGTGCAGAGTGGGCACATGTTGCACGAGAATATACTGTACAAAGATTCTCTGCAATTCGTGCACGACTTGCCGTCTAGCTTATCGAAAGAACCAATCTCACGCTCCCTGATGTGATACATTCCTACATCGTTAATGTAGACCTATACGAATCATGCATGCTGTGCATACAGTTAAAGCACCACCCGTTGTATAATAATTGTAGATCACACAGTGCTTAGTACGAGCGTTCAACATACGGATTTCCGAAAGCTGCACAAATTTTTCTACGCGATCAATTTCATATTCGCTCATATCACTAGCACATCCACTATCGTCGGATAGCATTTCTTCTTCGTCAGACGATTCTTGGTCCATTATATTCTCAAAGTCTTCCATTTCAAGCACTTCGAATATTTCGTCTCTGATATTCGCGAACTGTTCCGGATCCACGTTTCTAATATACTCGGCTACGTTAGCTATGTTCTCAACGTTTCTGATATTCTCGACTTCTACATTGTCCATTATGTCCCCAAATTCTATTTCCATTGCTTCAAATAACTTGTCTGCATTCACACCATCCATGCCTTCAATTTCTGCATGTTCAACCATACTTTTCGCATTATACTTATTGCGATTCGGTAATCTTTAAAGGCACTAACTGAGGGTGCCGCGCGCTTATGACCCATTATATATATTCCATTATATATATTCCATTTGTTACTTCTTTGCCTCATTATCTATCATCCCTATTGGGTCACACTAATGACGACGTGTCACCGATCTCTTATTGGGGTCGCAGTAATGACGACGTATCACCGATCTCTTCTTAGAAAAAAAAATATCGTTATCGACGGCTTCTGATCTTGAAAAAAGAACTGTGAGAACACATCAATGATGTGTCTAGACAAAACATTTTGTTCGCGTTATAATACGGCGGCGCATCTTGGAATGGACGCTGGGTCTGCGGCGGCGGCCCGAAACGCATTTTGGGGTGAACGCGGGGTTTGCGGCAGCAACGGCGGCGGCGGCGGCGGGTAACGAAAAAAAATGTCTCGTGGAATGTTTGGGAGGGTGGTGAAAAATATGAAAGGCATAGCGAAACATCATCATGTTTATGTAATCCATTGACTGGGATCCTATGTTTACATAAACAGCGATGTAGCTGACCGGGGCCTTCCCTCCTCCTTCCCCGCGCCTTCCCTCCGCGCCTACGAGTACCCCCCGCGCCCCGCGCTCCCCTCTAGCCCCATGGATTAGAATCCACCTAGTATACCTACTTCTATACCCCAGAAGTCAGGAGGAGAAAGGAGTGAGATAAAACGAGAACAAACAGAAACAAACAGAAACGAAAAGGAACGTTTTACGATTCCTCTCCTGCTTTTTATAAAATGAATACAATAGAAGGAATTTGACCAGTCAAAAAAAGAAAATTTTTTCGTAATAAATCATAAGGAAAAAAGAATTGGTTTAGCTCGTGGGTAGTTTCTAACAAATAAGAATTACTACATCCATAATCGAGTTTTTTTTTTCAAAAAAAAACAAGAAATTTATGAAGCATCTTCGATTAAAGTAAATTTATTATTGGGTTTATTGCTTTTTAGAAAATTCATTAATGTTTAAAGAGGTAGAGGTAAGACAAAAAAAGATGTTAAATTGAGTTGGGAAATGGTAATGCAGGAAAATTTATTCGTTTTCCATTTTTCTGAAACTTTTGAGTATACTCCCAAGGGAAAAAAGTAATGTGTTGTATACGGAAATTTATAAAATACAAAAATTAAATATTAATTATATAAGCGTAAGGAAAGTTTTAAACAAAGGGAGTTATGTTCAATGTTCGGCAAGATTTTTTCCTCATGACGAGGCAACTCCTGAAGAGAGGAAAATTAACAAACATCAAATAATGTTGGTCAAGCAAGATATAGGAATTTCTACTAAAATTGTATTTTTTCTTTTGTTGAAAAATTTATTATTTATCAGTAACTAATATTGACAATCCTTTCCAAGAAAGAAGATACAAGAAAAACAAAAGGAAAAATTTAAAACGTGAGATTTACCGTAACAATAAAAATTTTATAGTGTGACAAAAACTTTTCAAATAATATTGAAAACGAGAGCTGAAGGTTTTATTAGGGTAAAACACGAAGACAGCGATGCTTTCGAGATAATTTTTTACGGTTATGAAACGGAGCTAGATTAGATACGGGGCTAGTCAATTAAGAAGCTTCTGTCGTCTCCTACTTGTCTAAATTTTACGAGAAAGTCACTTCTAGTAAAGGAAGCGACCAATTTTTACCAAAATTGTTAAAACGGGCAATGAAGAGATTAGAAACTTTTAGCGATTCTTTTCGAGGAGAGGAATTTTGAATATCGCTACAAGCATAAATATCACGCACTGATCAAATTAAAGTTTAGTCCTACGTTCAGACTCTGTAGTAGATTGATTTACGTTGACTATTTGCGAGTCGCTTTTAATTCCGTATTTTAAAAAATGGAACTTTCCTCATCAAATTTTTCATCGTTAGTAGTAGCTAGTAATTTGAATAAAAAATTAGTTGCCGCCAATTATCTGACAAAGTTGTCAAATAATGATGAAAAAAATTATTCCATTTTCGGAAATTTCGTGGGTAAATGCTCCAGCACATTAGTGTGCATTATGCACAAACTGAGGCATTGTGATGATGACGAGACTGAAAAATACAATCGTTCATCTAGAAATACGCGAGTGTTGATCATGAAGAGGTTGACGCAGGAGCATAGCTGACTTCAATTCGACACTGAACTAAGAGGTAAACAGTAATAATTTCTAAAATAAAATCGAATATATGTTAGCATCAAAATTATTTTATAATATGCTTTATAATATACTTATTAAATTATAATATTTATTTCATAAAACCGAAATATTATATTATAGCAACAATACCGCATCGCAGGGAACGCCCAGTAGGACGACTTAGTTTAAGGTGACATCACCCTATGAGACAAGGAGAGGAGGAAGTATCAGCGAGTAAGTTTTGGGGAAATAAATATTAACTAAACGTTTATAAAAATTTCGATTATTAAAATATTAGGTGTACAACTTTGCTTCCGCCGTTTTTTTTCCGAAATTCGAGGCTTTATTGTAAAAAACTGGTTATACATTTATGATTGAAAGTATTGTCCATCGCTGGCCACTACTTTCTCCCATCTTTCGGGTAGCGTATGAATCTCGTGTCGAAAAAACTGGTCATCTTATCAGTATTTTTACTTCTTCATAAGACCGGAAGTGCTGGTCAGCCAGGCCGTGTGCCATTGATCGAAACAAGTGATAGTCAGAGGGAGCAATGTCTGGAGAATACGGTGGGTGGGGTAGGACTTCCCATTTCAACGTTTCCAAGTATGTCTTGACCACTTTCGAAACATGGGATCGAGCATTGTCATGCTGCAAAATCACTTTATCGTGTCTCTCGTTGTATTGCGGCCGGTTGTCTTTCAATGCTCGCCTCAAACGCATCAATTGCGTTCGATACCGATCGCCTGTGATTATTTCAGTCGGTTTTAACAGTTCATAATACACTACGCCGAGCTGGTCCCACCAAATACAGAGCATGCCCTTGGAGCCGTGAATATTCGGTTTGACCGTCGACGTGGAAGCATGGCCGAGACTCCCCATGATTTTCTGCGCTTGGGATTATCGTAATGAACCCATTTTTCGTCCCCAGTCACAATGCGATGCAGAAATCCCTTCCGTCTTTGCCTTTCAAGCAGCTGTTCACAAGCAAACAAACGCCGTTCAACATCTCTCGGCTTCAATTCGTACGGCACCCAATTTCGTTGCTTCTGAATCATTCCCATGGCTTTGAAGCGTTTTGAAATGGCTTGTTGAGTCGCTCCCAATGATCATGCCAATTCTTCTTGATTTTGACACGAGTCTTGCTCAAGTAATGCCTCCAATTCTGCATCTTCGAAAATCTTCTCTCTTCCACCGCTATGCCGGTCTTCGACGTCAAAACCGTTATTGAAGCATTGAAACCACTCACGACACGTTCTTTCACTAATAGCGGCCTCGCCATAGGTATTTGAGAGCATTCGATGAGCCTCAGTCGCAGATTTCTTCATATTAAAGCAAAAAATTAAAACCTCCCGCAAATGACGAGAATTTGGCTCGTAAACTGACATTTTCAATCGAGAATAACTTTATGATGCAGACACAAATCGACTAATGTTTCTATGGGGTTATGTTGACAGATGCCCAAGTTTATTGTATGACGTCTATGATCTATTTATTTCGATCACCACTTACCGCTAAAGTCATCTATAGGAAAACGGCGGAAGCAAAGTTGTACACCTAATATTTTATTTTTTCCAAGGAGAGCACGAATTGAACTGGAAAATAATGTTCCGCCTCCGCGTGACGTTCCTGTCATCGTAATTAAGTATTCGGTTTTACAAATAATCGAGAAATCTAGTTCATAATACAGATGTAATACGATAAAGAATAAAATCAATTTTATTTTAGATGATGACGACAACAATGATAGGAATAGCGATTTGAGTCCGTCTGATTCGAGTAGAACATTGGTCTTTCCAGGTTTCACCATTTCTCTTGTATAACGTGTAAGTTCTTTAAAAAAATAAATTAGTCAAATATGAGAGTTAGTTATATACAAAGTTCAAAAATAATAATAATAACAAAAATTATTTTTTAGCGCAGGAAACAAAGATCGAGAGGAAGTTATAGAATCTGGGGGAGAGGGGGAGGAGGAGGTGGAAGAGGGAGGGGGCAGAAGAGATCGATAATTATTTTGATGATGATAACGATGTTGATGATGATGATGAAATAAGGAGCAGGACGCTAATGTTGAAGATAGCATTGATGACAACGGCAATGAAGAGGAGGAGGAGGAGGACATACGTGACGAGATAGAAGTGATTTAGGAGGCAATAGAAGAAGAAGAAGAAAACAGATATTACACCTCTTGAAAAGATTGTGAAGATAATTTTTACTTTTTACTTTAAATTTGCTTGTTACTCGAGATACTTAAACAGATATTATAATCAGATATTTCTCCTATTCTATCTATGTTGCCGAAATATTAAAATTTACAAATAAGAAAAACATATCCGTCCACGTACGTTCATGTAAACAGCTGTAGGTGAGTTATCTTGCCATGCTGTTACGATTATTAGTATAAGTTTCTGACTTAATATATATATAGCGATTAATAAGGTTATCGCAGATTAATAAGGTTTGTTCAATTTTTTTTACAGTACAAACTGACGGTGGTATCGACTACTTCCGCGGTTGCTTCTACATCGTGATGCAAGGGAAGAAAACGCCTTGGAAAAAGAATCCTCGCAAAATTTCGGACTCCATCGATGAAACATCAGCAGCAGCAGCAACAGCAACAGCTGTTCATCATCGGGAGGAAAATAATCATCACCGACCGGATCAACAGCAGAAGGTTAGAGATAACTTTGCTTTTATTGAATTAAGGGCGGAAAACTCGCATCGATTTAGAAATTTTGCAATACTAGGGAGGGAGGCAACTTTCGCGATACGTCCGCCACTCGAAGATACAGATCTCGTTCATTGGATGGAAAGCGCATTCCGTGAAATTCGGGCGTACATTCGTGCGAATCGAATGATTATGTAGGATTATCATTCGGCGGACCTAGCGCGTGATCCAGGTCTATCGTTTCGTCCAGCATGTGACTTAACTCACGAGGACATATGGCAACTCGTGAGTTCGCTGGCACAAAGTGCTGGAGGATTCGATATCGCAGAAAATTTTACAATACATGTTTTCAAAGTACCAGCCAATCACGGGCGTCAATTTAATCGATTAACTTGCGAAGATGTAGCCAAACGTTCGATTTTGCAAATAAACAACACAAACAATTTGTGTTTTCCCCGTTTGCTCGTAGTGGCATGCGTAAATAAAGAGGGCAACTGCGTACGGGAGAACTGCAAGAAACATGGGAATCCATGAGATACCAGCATTCTTCGTTACAGCGTAAGCTGGCCGAAGAATTAACGAAACCCGCTGGTATTACGATTCTCGAAGAAGGTTGTGGAATTCGCGAAACCGAGTAATTCCAACGGATTCTCGCTTCCGAAAATATTGCAATTATGATATATAATTTCAGTACTTCCGGTTGAGGCGAAAATCCGACAGCTGCGCGTTACTTTTCTCTTTAGATCACGAACCCTCGTATTGTTTAAATATAATGTATTACGAGGGATCGTGACATTATAATTGTTCGATATCTCTATGATTCACGATGTCTATATCGTCTAATCGCATCTATGAAAAATCGATGAATCCACGAGATGTCGATTATTAAACGACGCATGCGTCACACGTAATCGATTAGAAAAATAATATCAGATCGTCTTGGCAACCAAAAAACGAACTGTTTTTGTCTTCTGCATGCGTCTCGTCTCGTGGAAAGTCATCGCCGCGCTACCGCTAAAATCCTTTCCGTATCCGCTGTGAAACGGACGGTTCGCCCGCGCTCGATATTTAATAAAAAATTTGGAAAGCAGAGAAGATTTCATTTTTCTCGACTGAGTGCCCTCGAAGTATTAATACCTCGGACGGTGATCGCCTGATCCGCGCCATTACGAGTTCTTCGTGCGCCCAGCAAGATCGCCAACAATAATCCTATATTAAATATAAAAACCGCCGCTGGTTCTCACGGAGAATATTGCGTGGCGTGCAACGTGGGCTTTCGTAACGAGATTAGTTGTGCATCGATGTACAAAAAAAATGCCCACGCTGTTACGCCATCTCGTCTTGCGAAAGCCCCGACATTGATTAGGTGCGTTCGCGTCTTCGGGCGTCCGTGTATTGAACGTCATCGAGCGCAGGGATAATCAATCCCTCGCAAGCGTTTGCGAATCCATTAAAATTTGCAACAGATGCGATTGCGACGCGATTAATTCAAAATCGCGACACGATTGCGACATAATTTATTGCAAAACTTGTCGATCGTTATAGTCTTCGAATCATTTGTGTTACATGCGGCCTCTTTGTTGTAAAGCCTCAGTAGAAAACTCTGGAGAGGGTACGAGTATTGTAGCACCGCGAGAAGAAAATCCGCAAACAAATACGAATGATGTTGAAAACATGGTCGAGTGTATTAATTAAAAGAAATCGCATCGCATTCATGTTTTATAATTTAGAAACGCGATGAGACTCGAAGAAATGGAGAACGTAATAATTCACGTTCTAACTCTCTGCGTCGCGCAACAAATTTGCGAAGCGTGCGCGGAAATAAAAGTCATTGCGATGTCATTGGTATGGAGTGCGTGAATTCATATTTAGCAGAGATCCTGTAAAAGAGCTTGTCGATTTCGCGACGTGAACATATAAATATTTTTTAAAAATCATCTGTATCGCGCATAATGTTAAAGCATTTGACGCTCAGTTCATTTTAAAACCTCGTTGAAAAGTCGAGAATAATGGAAGAATCTCGGGTGATTTTGAACGGGATGAAAATTATCATTATGATTGGTCATACAAAATTTATTGATATAAATTATATACCTATGCGTTTAACCGATGCATTTACCTAAGGCTTTCGGATTGCGGGATAAAGATTTTGGGTAAAAATTTTTTTCCTCATTTGTTTAATTCGCTGCAAAATCAAAATTATATTGGACCATATCTGATGCTCAATATTATTCGCCCGAGCAAATGAAATCCGAGAAACACGAACGTTTTATGGTTTGGCACGAAGAAATGTGCGATCGAATTTCGTTTTTGATTTCAAACAAAAAATAGTAAAATATTGTCGAAATGACGTACAATAAATATATATCCTTCGATATATCGACGTATGTGCATGGCGTTCAGAAAAATCTTTTTAGAACGCGGAAATGTGTCCGTTTGTAGAATACACAATATCGTTTTCACATGTATGAAAGTTTTTATGCGAGGAAGAAAGGAGTCATTCCACCGGCGGATATAGATATAAAGACAGCACAAAGCACTACAATGATTAGTGTGGATGGAACGTGAGCTCGGACATTCTATAATTCATGCAGGGCGAAGTCGCGATCGAATTGCCATCCATCGATGGATATTATGAAGTCGAAAGAGATGTTGCATTACGTGTTACGATTTTATGGTTGTTTTTGGCATGGTTAGCACAGTGTCCCAACTGTTATAAAATCAATCGTGAAAGGAAAAAACATTTGGAGCGTCATGCGAAGATACGAATCGATGCTCGATACGAACTCTCGCAATGACATAGCGTCTTCGACAACGTGGATATAGAGTGATGGAGAAATAGGAGTGTGAATTTGCACGAGAAAAGCGCGAGAATCGCGAGATGCACATTTTTTCGAAAACTATCCAATGCTAATCAATCTCTCAACCTTCGCGAAGCGTTCTTTGGTGGCCATAAATAATAAAATATCATCCGATATGAAGTTACGGGTACGGAGAAAATGTTATATGGACATGTGTTCTTTGTACGTATTGAAAACGGATACTTTTTCGTTAGGTCAATTTATGACATAACGCAAATCGAGTATAATCGCACATCTTATCAATGTTACGATCAAAGTAACTGCGGACAACTGTGTCAGTTTTTACAGACGACTGATGATCAATTTAAGAATTGACATCAACAATTGCGCTTTTTCAACTCAGTATTCATTCAAACATGTCACTGACATTTACGCTTACCGATAAGAGTGTCCTCGCGGACTGCTATTTTCCGGCCGTAAATTTGAGCGATAGCGATTATGAGCTCGGTCTGACGAACTTTGAAACTTACCATACGATATCTAATGTAAATTCATTGAATAATAAATTTTACTTTGACAAAGATGATAGGATAATTGTCATTCCGGAAGGATCATATAAAATACGTGACATAAACGAGTACCTAAGACGTGTAATTTTACAATCTCGTCTCAACAATACTGCGAGAGAGAAAACGCTTCGCAAAGAGGATGAAGAGTATCCATTGACTATGCGTGCTAATAATAATATAATGAAGAGCGAAATCAGATGCGCTTATCGAGTAAATTTCATCATTATATTTTTACATGTCCCATGCCATGGAATATCTTGACAAAATCCGAAAAGTCTTGTGCTTCTTGGTTGAATGCTTATCACCATGCAATGGTCCCCATGAATGGGGATGGAATGATCCCGTACAACATGGCGAAACATCTGATTATAATGGCTATAATCGGTGTGGAAGAGAAGGACGACAATAAGATTCTTGTATACGATAAAGGACATCAAAAACGTGAATAGTTGGCTGATATACTCGATAGTGATGACATGACTATTGAAACCTTAGACATTGATTACGAAGATATAGATAGAGTCTTTGAATAATCTAGATATTACTAATACTATGTGACGTAGAAAACATGCTAAGAATTGTGCATTACAGAATGTATTTAAAATATACAAGTGGTGGTCGCAACATCAAAAAGAATTGTATCAATTTTGAAAAAATAAAGTGTGAGATTTAAATATTTTTTTAAATATAGATTTTTTTTAATTTCTTTCCCTTTCCCAGTAATTAAGAATATCAATTAATAATATAATAGCTATTCAGTAGTACGATTCAGTAAGTATTCAAGTTAACGAATAAGAAAGTGTTATGCTTTGTCACTTGTCTTATACTATTAAAAAATAAGTTTTTTTTGACTGATATATATAATTTTAACATGGAATTATTGTGTCTTTCGGATATGGTACTTTTCATATATTGAGTTGTCCGAAAAGTTCATGCCGATTTTGAAGAAAAATTGAAACGCAGAAGATTAAAATTTTAGTACACATTTATTAAATTATATAGGTGCCATTCTGTTCTATAACCTTTCTCTATCTTTCAGGCAACTTGAAAATTCCGTCCTTCCAGAATCTCTCAGGTTTTTCAGCGAAAAACTTTTCTAAGTGATTTTTTTAGCTCGACCAAAGAGTTGAAACTTTTTCCATTAAGGGAATTTTATAATGATCGAAATAGATGGAAATCAGAGGACGCGAGGTGAATGTGGTGAATGGGGGAGAACTAAGCTCTAACAACTTTTGTCGAGTTATCAAAGATACATGAGGTCACGCATTGTCCTGATGAGACACGACGCCCTTCCGATTCGCTATTTCAGGACGTTTTGTTCAATTGTTATCTTCAATTCGTCTAATTGGGAACAATACTTCTGAATTTATCGTCTGTTTGGTAAAAGCTCATAATACAAGATCCCTTTCCAATCCCACCAGACACAGAGCATGACCTTCTTTGAATGAAGACCTTCTTTGGAAGAAGACTTTTGGAGTAGCTAAAGGTGATTCATTCCGCTTTCCCCAAGATCTTTTTCGCTCAACTTGTATCAACATTATTGTAAATGATCCATTTTTCATCCTCCGTCACTACTTGCTTTAAAAATAGTGTCTCCTCGTTGCGTTTATAGAGCGAGTCGCAAATGGAAATGCGATCCATCAGATTTTTCTCCGTTAAATCGTAGAGAACCCATACATCAAAACGGTTTATGTAGCCAAGCTTCACAAAATGCTCGTGGATGGTGGATTTTGACATATTCAACATTTCTGCTAATTTACGTGTTGTACAGCGTGGGTTATTCTCGATCAGTGTTTTAAATTAAGTCTTCATCTGTGGTGGAAGGCCCTACCCGGGCGTTTTTGATCTTCATCAAGATTGAAATCACTAGCTTTAAATCTAGCAAACCCCTTCCGCACAGTTCTTTCAGTTACAACACCTTACCATAAAGAGCGCATATCTTGTTTGCCGCTTGTGTGGCATTTTTGTCTTTCAGATAAAAAGAAAAGCATTAAATGGACTTTGTTTTCTTCTCATATTCAAAGGCGTATAAAACTGACAAAAATTAACGTATCGCAATCAAATTTTTTTTCAGTATGCCTGAAGTATTGTCTTTTATGATATGTACGCATGTCATTTGTTTTCAATCGTTCTGATATATTCAGACCTGTCCTTATGCCACCTATCAAAAATCGACACGAACTTTCCGGACAATCTAATACTTTTTATCAAGAGACAATGTTAAGGATTCTTTTCGAAATATATCTAATATCCAGAGACAAATCATTTCGTTTGAATCAACTAAAAATCCTTTGAATATGGATAAGCAAATCTTGGCAATGCTATAAAACAGGTCTTCCAATGCATCTAAGTATCACGTAGGTCACGTACAATTTTTTGCTATATTTAAATTTTCCTCGTGCAACCCTTAGCAGTTGTGTGTCAGTATGCCAGCAGATTCTATCGCTGCAAGACTTTTGTAGTTTCGAATTTGTGTAATATTGCGTATTTCTATATATTGTGAAAAAAAATGATAAATTTGTAAGAAACACTGCAAATTACTTATGAATATCCGGTTCGGGAGGGAGTCTTAGATATATATGTGTGATTTTTTCAGTGATTTTTTTCTTTTAGTGTAATTTTTTAATGATTCTTTTTAATTTTAATAATTTAAATTAATAATTTAAATGCTAATAGTCGATAATGAGTCTATTGAACGGCTACATCTAAAAAACGAATTAAGGATACAAATAGTGCCTCTGGTGAGTAAAACTGCGCTTTTATGTACACCATTTTTTTTATATAAATGTATTTTTTTTAATTAATGATATTTATTTATTTTTATCAGGATATTCAGCTTCAGGCCATAAAGATATGGGAATTCATTAAATCGGCGCAGCATTCAACTGTCGAGAATTTATGACAGGCAAGCATTCGACGAGCTCTGGGAGGAGTACTCAGAAGACAATTTAAATTGGATGCCTTTCGACATCTTTGATCTCCACTTCTTATGTGGACTTCCATATGAAGTCCATATGAAGTCGACAAACAAGTCCGAAGAAATGTGGGCTTAATGGTAATCCCATTATTATATTTAAAATATTGTATTTAAAATATTGTATTTAAAATATTATATTTAAATACAATATTAATATAATGCTTTTTTATCCGACAAAAAAAACGAAGAACAGTGTTGACTGCATCAGTTTTTTTTTAGGCACACTACTTTTTTTAAGAATGTATTACTAATAAACGCGATGCTGTAAATATGTTGCACAATATTTATATATAAAAGTTCCCTTATAGAATGTGAATTGGTTACATACGCCTGGACCTTGGATCAAATTGTATTCCACACGTTACACGAATAAAAAAAAATGTGAATATTAAAAAATAAATATTAATAAATATTATTTTATGTTTAAAATTATTTATTCCTTTGTCCCTACCTTTTCACCTTTTCCCTACCCTTTTCACCTTTTCCTTCGTCATCCTCCATATATTAATTGATAAGGCGCTCATTACAACTAAAAAATTATTACATTTAGATGCTAAGTCATATTATTTAAAAATTATTAAATGAATACCCATCTTAATAAAATCGAGAAAAAGACAACGAGCGAAAGAATACAACGAGGGAAGAAGAGAAAGCGCGAATAATATAGGTAGGTATGGGACTGCATCGAGAAGAAGCGAGAGAGTATAAGTAAGGATAAGGTCTCCCGCAACGAGTTGAAGAGAGAAAACTGTACCTTATAATGGGTGGAAGAGAAAGAATAACATGGTGGGCCCTGTCTCCTTCCCATGGTCCTCATCCAGTGACGTCGACCCCCTCTTCCTCGGTCCCCTCGCCTACTGACGTCAGACCCCCTCCCTCGAACGTCTAGCAACGTACTTCTCCCACCCTCGGACCCTCTCACACCCACACACACGTACCGTATACGTATACGCACTAATAGGAATTGATCCAGAACCGGCCTAATATATCTACTCGTAACAAACATTGACGATATGTGGAAGACAGATTTAATTGAACTCCAAAATCTAAAAAGTTACAATAATGATTATTATAACGATTATCTGTTAGTAATTATCGATATACTAAATAACTACGTCTAGGTAGAATCTACGTCTGGATAGAATCGTTACGCGACAAAACGAGTAACTGCGTGATAAAAACTTTCCAGCGCGTACTAGCGAAAAGCGAAGGACGAATACTCATATACCTGCAAACGGACAGGGCCAAAGAATTTGTCGCACAATCAATGCAGAAATTTCTTAAAGAAAACGACATTTTCGCGTAACAGGTAACGCGTTTTCGGGTAACGCGCAATCCGCATTAAAGCCGCCATCGTCGAGCGCTTCAACAGAACACTGAAAGAATGAATGTGGCATTATTTCACGCATAAAAACTCGCCATGCTACATTGATGTTCTTCAGCATATTGTACACGCTTACAATCACACGCGTCACTCGTCCACGAGAATGCAACCAGCAGTAGTAACGAGAGAAAACACACGTATTGCTTGCAAAATATAGATCGTCGTTGGAAAAATGAAACGTTAAAGAAACATGCGCGAAAAGTTAAATATCGTGTCGGAGATCTCGTATCAGTAGAGCAAAAGGCGCCTTCGAGAAAGGATACAAGGCTGGAGCGAGGAGATTTTTCAAATTTACCGATTCTCGATTGGAGAAATCCTTACGTGTATGAAGCGAGATTTAGCAGACGAAGTCATAGATGGTATTTTTTAGCAAAAATTTTGAGCAAAAATTAACTGAAATTAAGAAAAACTTAGAGGAAGAACAATTTAGCGTCGATCGTATGATAAAGAGTAGGGGACGAGGAGCTAATAAACGAGTATTAGTTAGCTGGCGCGGTTATCTCAGTAAATTTGTATTGATACTTGGATTCCATCTTCGAGTTTAATTTCTCTTCGCGATGGAGAAGGAACAATTTCTTCTGGTACTTCCAAATGGTAACAGTATACATCATTTTTCAGTATCATCCTTTATCACGGAAGAGTAACTATGACTCTTTTAAGACTCTTGGGGCTCTCGCTCTCTTGGACCCTTGATACTTCCTCTTTTGGGGATTCTTTGAGTTCGGGATTCGGGCGATTGCCTTGCGATTGGGCTGCGATTTTCTGGATGGAATGAACATTGAGTCTGGGGCTATCCTGAGTTAAACACACTAGACCAACGATTCCGGTTGAGGTAGAGGCGAAAGTTCAGTGTTATGGTAAACGAACCCTGAGGCCCATATAGTAGGCGTAGGAGGCGCGGTAATCATCAGAGTGCCTCAATTGCGATTATACCGCAAACCGCCTCAAAGGGCAGCTGTAGAAGGGCAGGCACTCGCTGTCTGGAGAATGTGCCCTTGCGAAGAAGCTGTATGCGAGTGTCCTGGCTTTACGAAGTTCAGATGTCTGGGGCTGGGATTCATTATTTGGAGCCATAATTCCTAGCGCGTTGTGCGGGTGCTCACGAAGTCTGGTAGTCGTGGTCGATTAAGATGCCGAGAAAGTCATAGTAGGGACGATGACGCGCAATACAGACCTCCTAGCAGGTCCCTTAAGCCTATATCGTCCAAGTCACACACCTACCTCCGCGCTGCTTCTGGGACCCTGCGCTTGCGCAGGGTGGCAAAATGATGTTGTACGCCCCTAAGGGCTTTTAGCCCAAGTACCGAGTCCATGAGTTGTGGAGTCAAAAAAGAATTTGGCAGCTATTTGGGGGGGCTCTCGGCTATCAATCCATTTGTTCCCCTACACGCATAAAATAATGATTAGGTCAAATAAGAAAATCTCACGTTCGGGTTCTCGGATGGTCCGGGCATTGCGTGATAGATGTGCGAATGTGGACTCCGTCTATGCAGAGGCGTCAGAGGAAAACGTAGCTACATCTGCGCGCAATATCTTGATATCTCTTAGAGGTATATCTAATGAGATGACTGAACACGGCAGCCAGGCTGAACACAGCCAAGAACCACTTGCGAGCATTCCAGAACAAGCATGAGGAGTACACGTTGTTCATGCCTACCCAGTAGAGGCAAACAGCGCAGTAGACGTTAATCGCGTAAAAGTTAGATTGGTTAGCGGAGAAAGTCCGTCTCATGGCTCGTGCTAAGGCTATACCACCTCAGCCGGGGGAGTCCGTTTATGAACCAACATCTGCAGGACAATCTACAGGAATTATCTCAATCTACAGTGTTACATGGGCAATGGAAGGTTGCAATAAGCGAGATTCATTTCTGTGTAGCTTTTACACGTACATTATAACGAAAATGTCAGATTTGTCGATGTTAAACCTGATGAGAGGACGAATGGTACGTTTACGACAAAAGAAGAATTATATTTCCAAATGGAATTTACAACGATATCCATGAGCTTATTTGATGCGATTAATATCACGTGTAAAGATGCCGAATTTTTATTTCGAACAGCAAAAAGTCTGAACGGTAAAATCTTGATAAGTATTAGTAACTGCGATGAGAAATGTAAAATGTTATATCATATAAACTTTTCCTATATATCTTCTACAAATGCTAGATTTCTTATCAGCAATTTCAGTAAATACCAATTTTATTCCAGGCGATACGTAAACCTAATTCGAAACAGAAGAGAAAACTTTTCTTACTCACGGACTTAATAAGGAGACGGGAAAATGACTTGCAGACGGTTACTGGAATAGCGAGCCCTGTAGTTTGGGCGCAGTATCCCCGATAAAATATTCGTTTATTGCGATATTTGTGAGCCTTATATAATAGGCGATGCACGTAGTCCTCCCTCTTCTCAGGATAGTTCTGGTCGAGATACGCAGTCATAATTACACATTTGGTGCAAATTTGGTGAATTTCCCATTTCCAAATTATATCCCATTGCGACGAACGAATTTCAGAACGATCGAAATAAAAATAAGAGATCATCTTGGAAAAAAAATTCCATTCAAATTCAGAACGCTGATAGTAACGCTGCAATTTTAAACAATAACTTTCTTTCTTCCGTGTACGCGAGTGTATTGGTGAGTCTTTAGTTAGGAACTAGCGATGGAATATGAGAAATATTTTGATGCCCGGTAGCAGAGGTGGAATTCCACGTATTTTCGTCGGCTCTACCAACATAGAAGCTTTCTTGGCGAGTTATTTAGAAAAATACCTAAATAAAGGTGCACATGCTGTCGGTAAAGAAGCTTTACGTGCAAGAATTAACGTAATAGAAGATGTCGAAAATAATAAACCGTTAAAGAAAACGGTCAAAAGATTCGCGGAATCGAGGAGAAATCTGAAGAAAAAAGCCAAAGAAAAATTAAGTTCCTTGATAAGAGGATATGGATATAAGATATTCACGAAATCCTCGCCGCTTCAGTTTCTACCCGATCGAGATAGACGGATCGTGCATCGTAAACGACGTCGGACAATCGGATAAAAGAAAATTACCAAGAAGAATTACAGGGAAGAAGAGCAAAAAAAAGTGACAAAAAAGAAAAAGAAAATTCGTGCTGCAGGAAGAAAGACGAAAAAACATGGAGTCAAGAAACACGATATATCCGATATATTCTCTTAATTGAGATAGAAATTTGTGGCTGAAGAAAAAGCATGTCCTTTCTTCATACCTACTCGAGCAAGTGTATAAAGAACGAACTCTCTTCTCTCTATCTCCTACGCAAACCAGCATTGATTGATTCACAATGGATTTATTACAAGCCCGTAACTTCGCTCGCAGACGACTCGCTCATAGAATTCGTCGTACCCGGACATGGAGAAGACTATCTAGATCTCACACTATGTTGAGCCTTCGCATACGCGTAGAAAGCGAACGCGGGGAGAGCACATCGATTGTATCCGACGACAAGGCAAAAGTAGAACCCATAAATCATTTACTGCATTCCATGTTCAATCAAGTCGGCGTATATTTCAATCAAAAGTTCATATCGTCACCAAACAATGCTTACGTACATTGCATTATTAAATTATGTTTCACCTGCAAAAACCTCTCATTTAACTTCTTGCTTATGAGACACGGATATTCCTGATTACATGGACGACTCATCAAATCCAAATACAGCGCTTGAGAGACACGCGTAATACATTCAAGGAAATCAGACGCTAGATCTTATTGGCCATTTTCACTGCGACATTTTCAATCAAGATAAATTTTTAATTAATGAAGTGGAAATTAGAATGAGACTCGTGTGTTCGAAAGATTTTGTCTTATGGAGAGTAAAACGATATCAAAAATATGCATTCTTGACGCAAGTCTATTCGTAAAAAAAAGCAAAAATAAGTTCGGATGTACTACTCGCATATGCTAGAATGCTAAGTAAAACTACGGCCAAATATCCCCTTACGAAAGTCGAAGTTAAAACATTCACGATACACGCCGGCGTCATAGGGGAATCGATAGACAATGCTATACTCGGACAGCTGCTAAAACGAATAATAATCGGTTTTGTCGATAACAAGGCGTTTATTAACGGCGATAGAAAATTGAACCCGTTTAATTTAAAAAATTACGGAATAAATTTTTTTTCGCTGTATGCCGATGGCATGCAAATTCCCAGTAGACCGATACAACCGATACAAATTTTTCGAAAAACGAGCCTCGCTCTATGTTGAAGCTTATCACACGTTATTTTCGGAAACCGACATTCACTTTCAACGAGGGTAATTCTATAAGTAGAGACAATTACGCCAATGGCTACACTTTTTTCGCTTTCGATCTTACTCTAGACCTATCCATTAATTGCGCAGGACATTGGAATCTCGTAAAATACCGCAGCTTACGATTAGAAGCGAGATTCGAAAAAGCTCTTTCCATGACTATTACCATTGTATCATCTATGCCGAGTTTGATAACGTTTTAGAAATCGACTCCTCGCGTCATTGTCGACTTTTCCGTCCTATTTTTTACTTTAACTTTTTAGTCCTATAGTTTCTGCGAAAAAATTATTTTCCTTTCACTACACATTTTTATCTCATCTAATTGGACGCGAGATAATAAAAAAGCTTCAGTCTTGTTTGCGTCACCGATGCCAGCGTTTCGTAACGTAAAAACAATAGTGAAAATTTGAATATTATGGATATAATCATCAACATAGACGACATTTTCGTGATATCGAAGAAAACTTTATTCCGAAAGAAGTCGCGATTCTAGCAATTAATGCGACGATCACCGGACACTGGAGTATTATGACGTCATCTTGTCCATTTGACGATTTACCCGAGAGAGTAAGACGAGAAAACAACTACACGAAATTATCACGGAATCGAATAGTTCAATGGAGATGCCAAAAAACTTTACGATACATCTGCGTGACATTATACGACACGCATGCTACCAGAGGACAAGAGAAGACACATTATCTGAATAATCTATTCTCTAAAAATATAATCTGAAAAATATAATCTGCTTTCAAAAATCTACCAGATTTCGAAGGTCGTGCTGCACGCATCACAGATTTCGAATCAGCGTCGAATTACATTGCGCTTTATGCAACGCTAAATTGAAATGTTGGCTAACTATACGAAATAGCAGCAATTCAAGTTACGATAGCCTTCCTCAGAAAATTAGAGCGAGAGCGAAAAGACAGTGGAAATTTTTCAATTTAAAAATCAGAAACACGATATCATTTGCAACATTGCGTGGAGGAAAAATATCATGACAGAAAAGACGAACCAGAATGAAGATAAACAAGCGACAGACGAGGAGAAAAAAGATCTTCCAAAATCCGACTCGTCGACTGGTAGAGATAAAGCTAACACTAGCATCTCACAAACTTCGAGCATTTTTGGGAGCTCCACATCGCACACGCTAGCAAAAGAGGTATATTTTACGCAAACATTTCCTCTCTCACGCTCTTCGACGACGAGAAATGAATTCGCTGGAAATTTTAAACGCATTACATCATCTTAGTGTCCGATGGGGATCAGGAGGTCTATCCTGCCGATCATCTGCCGAGGGTGGACTGCCATTGTTGCTAACAAGGACGATCACAATCGACCTGACGAACACTGGGTCGCCTTTTACATCGATGAACACGGAATAGGAACGTATTCTGATAGCTATGGCTTGCCGCCCTTAAATCCAAGATTCCTCTTATGACTTCGACGAAACTCCACCACGTATCACTGGAATACGACAACGTTATAAGGAATACTTTCTCAAACTTGTGGACAATACTGCTGTGTATTTCTACATTTTATGTGTAATGGCTATATAATCTGAGTCAGTTTCTTAATCTGTTTATCTCTGATTGTAAGCGAAATGACCGATTGATCGTATAGTTACTTCATAAAATTTTTTTTCATTGTAAACATAAATTCGTAAATTCTCATGTTGTATACATGTTCAAACGTATATTCCTTCAAAAAAATAAAATAACTACTTCATGTAACATTTGAATTTGTAAATATCGCTTGTTTCTTACTCCTACCTTCCTTACCCTCATTTACAATAGATACATTTTCTCTCATATTTCAGACTTAGATAGTGTACATTAAATACATAAAATATATATAGAAAGAATTTTTTTAAAGTAATGCTTGAAAACGTCGTGTCATTTGAACATGTTCGTTCCTGTTTTACCCCCCCCCCCCTCATTTTTCCTAGCAAAAAGTAAGACTTTCTCTAGACTCCCTAATTTTCATATAAGATCTCATCTCTCATAAATAATAACATTCACAAACGCCAACAAGTCGGAGGCACTGTGCCGCGTTAACAAAAAAAATGACCGTCATAAAACCTCCCGCTATTCATGTTCGTACTTTATACGTGTCCTCAAAAAAATGCTATAGTCCCAATCTCCATTCATCATTTTTTCGGACTTTGCCCTCCATTTTGTCCTCTACGATCCCCTTCTCCAATCATCTCGCGGGTAGGTGCGAGTCAATCAAATCTTTGGCAAATATAGAACATATCATTTAATTATCTTATTATCTCACCCTTCATTCCTCGACCTATCAGAACGCATCCTTTTCCAGACTAACCTAAGTCCTTTTCCAGATCCTAAGTCTAGATCATGTCCACGGCGCCAGAGGGGGATGCCGCCGGGGGAGTTGTTCACATTATTTTAAGTTTAACAGTACACTTTAAGTTTTAAACAGTTTTCATAAATAATTAATAATTAAAAAACTACATATAATTCATATATTCTTAATATAATAATATTATATTTTAATATTTCAGAATCCATTGAAACAATAGATTTATCAAGAAAAAAAATTTTTCTAGTAGTAAGAAACTATTTGAATAATAATGTAATTAATTATTGAGACCATTACATTTCGAAAAATCAATCTTAAATTTCTGTCGACATATTTTTGACGAGAGTTAGTTCAATTTGACATTTTAAACCATTATTAAAATTGTATTAATGACTTCAAAAAATGCAGAATCGAAACTTTTACTATTATGTTAATATTCTAATAAATTTCTCTTACATACTACAATCCTGTATCAGCTCTTTATAAACATCATTAACGTTATTAATTTATATTTGACAAATTATGTTCTTATAAACACAGATTTAGTTTTTACTTTTCATTTTATTTCAATTCTTCTATTAATATGTTCCTAGATCTTTAATCTTGAATAATTAATTGTTAATGATAATGTAATTAATGTAATTAAAAGATCTAGGAATATATTAATAGAAGGATTGAAATAAAATATGAAAAGTAAAAAATAAATCTACGTTTATAAAAACGCAATAAATATTGACAGTATTTAAAAATGAATATTGACTGTATAACAAAAATTGTAAAATTTAAACAGAAATATCCTGTACAACAAATTTCTGTTCAAATTTTACAATTTTTATTATACAGTCAATATTAATTTTTCTTAATTTAACCTAAATGAAATACTTCTACACATCGATCATATCGGATCCGTCATTTTGTTCTTTCGCAATTTGATCTCAAATTCGTAAGTGACCTCAAAAACTTCCCGTGGTACTGGATATCGACTACATTAAAAGTATTTAAAAATTTATATTCGCCATATTGGATCCGACATTTTCTTTTTTGCAATTTTAGATTCGTAATCAGTGACTTCGGAAACCTCTAAGTATCAATTTCGAACAAATTGAACAATTCTTTCACATTTTTGCCAGCTTTTGAGGATTTGAAACCACTGTGTGGCGGCCACTTTCTCGCGAGTGCGTCGCAGCTACGAGATACCAGAATAAATCTCCAGAGGAGCAGCACGCGATAAGAGATCGTGCGTTTAAGAAACAGCTAGCGATCTCAATATAAGATCGCCGAAGCGACCGAGATAGGCAGTACCAGGCTCAAGGAGTACCGAGAACCAACAATACGAGCCAAGCTGTCACCAGCAATAGCATCAGCAACAGTGTCAACAGTGACACAGCGGAAGCACCGGACCACAGCAGTAGCTACAACGGAAACACTAGACTACCACAGAAGCAGTAACACAGAGACATCAGCAGCAATTCAGCAGACATCGATGCCGCCGCTTAAAGTACATGCGAAGTGTAAATGGCAGCGAGTGAAAACACTGCCGAAAAAAGCACCGACCTGCAATTCGTATCACACGCTACCTAGCCTGTATAGAAATTTAAGTAGGATTCCGGTTGGTTTTTCCTAATTACTATTAGAATCTGGTTCTAAATAACCTCGTCAAGAATCCGATTGGGAAATGTCACTTTTAAAAAGAATACCGGTCAGGAAAACTTGTAGGAATTCAGTCAGATTTATTAGCCGAATTCCTATGCGAAAGTTTTATTGATGTATTTAAAATTTAATTTAGTTTTATTGTAAGTATTAGTAATTATTTTTAAGTATGGGAGCATCATATTTTAAAATAAAATAATGAGAAAAAAGTTTTCTCTCTAAATTCGGGAATTAATTTAATGATGCTCCCAATCTCAAAACTCCATCCTCAAGTTGTATCACACCTCGCCTATATTTAACTTTTGCAATCGAACGGGAATTGCTGTACTTCGATGAATTGCTGTACCTACGAATCCTATATGTTAATATATGTATAATTGTGACATATCTGATCAATAGAAATATTAAAATTAGAGTTTATTTAAATATATTTTCTTCATTAACTTTTTAAAAGTGAATTAGTGTATTATTACTGATTTCAGAAGTTATGATTTTTATAGATTGAATCTGTAGATAATCGTACACAGTAATTGTTGTTTAGCCGTATCATCTCAGTAAAAAATGCAATGAAATATCCTCGGTTCACGAGGCAGAGCGATGCTTCTCTCATCCAGATTCATTTGTTTCGAACAAACGCATGTGGAACTTATAATATCTGTACTTAGGATTCTTGTGGATATCCTTTCCTGTTTTTTCCCGATCTTCTTGGGCGACTGCAATGCCAAGCGAATCTAGGAACTCCTTATTAAAATTTGAATATTTGCTCGCGCGCTTATATTTATATCAAAGATTCTTGTGGGTACCTCCTATTTTTTTCTCGATTTTCTTGACTGACTGCAGCGCCAAGCACGGACTTAGAAACTCTCAATTGGGATCTGAATTGAATAACAAGACATTTGTTATTGTGTGCTAGGATGTAAACGCTTGGATTTTCTAACGAGAAACGTGTCATTCGTGTTCGTGCGCTCGACCTGTCGCTCCTGCTCCGATTATGCTCAGTTGTTATCTTTTCTAAATTATTTTCTTTTCTAAACTCAACATACCGAACCTTCGGAAGGTTGTAGCGTCATCCGTGACGCGTTACTAAGTTATACAAAAAAATTAATACGACCTTGACTCACATTGTCAAGATCACGACCCTGAGTGACCATCGAACACTTTCAGCAGACGAGGATGAGAGAGGACGAAAAAGAGTGAGATAGGGCGAAAAAGAGAAGGGTAGATAAGGGAGGAGGGAGGGGAGAGTGGAGTTGGTCGAAGTTGTGAGTGAAAGGTGAAAGAGAAGAGAAATGACTGTGGCTAAAGAAGAAAAGAAGATGTTACTTCATTTTTCACGAAAATTATCACTTTTCGACCGCTTGTATGTCCAGAACGGCTTGACCGATTTTTATCTTTTTTGGCTCAAATTATTCGTGACGATGCCTCCTTTCAGGATATTACGTACGATTCAAAATTTTTTTATATTTTAGTACTCCTATACCTTATAAAAAATGGACTTTGATGGTTTGGGATAAGAGACTTGTAGTGTCTTTTTTTTTTAACACTTTTTTCTTTTTTTTTTAGCCGAAGACACTACCGCGTCTCTTGAAAAAAAAGACATGAGAAAAATGACACTTGATGAATAGTACAGTACGGAATAAAGAAATTATCAAAGGGATATAGTAAAGCACAAAGTTATTTAAATTCGATTATTACTTTTGGAGAAAATATTCACTTTATACGAAATCATTATGAAGTACATCAAGGAAATAATAAATATAAATTATGTGGAAACGTAATAAATAATCAGAAATATGTGCTTTATTGAATAATTACAAAAGAATGGAATAAAGGATAAAAAAGCGACTTGTTCCAAATATGAAACCTTAAAAGATGTGGATTAGCAAGAATACATGAATATCAAATTAATTACGTTTTTAAGACACAGGCTCAGAGAACATGACAAGTACATAACTAACATAGTAAATATGAAACAAAGTCTTTTTTTATATTATTTGCTAAAATAAACTAAAGTCAATTTTGTATTACTTTTTTGTATCTATAATTTTATTATAATCTCTCTAAATTTCTCAGAGTAAAATCTCACTCTAAGAGAGTGAAAATACGGCGAAATTATTAGCGAAATAGAGAAAAAATTTTCCCTAACTTTCTTCTAACTGAAATCTAAACAAAATACTAAATAAAATAGAAAAAGTATTATAATTAAGAACAAAAGTATAATAAAAAATAAATCGGAAATGACAAAATACAACAAAACATTTTTAATATCGTTTAGAGCATATTTAATATAAAAAACTTCAATCTTAAAACATTCACTTTTAAAAAAAGAATATTTATGTTTTTGTTTATTTTTGCGATATCTTATTATTAGATATAAAGTTGAGTTCCTTGATTTAATTTATTCATAATTCGCAGGTTTAAAATTCTCTAAATTTAGAAATCTAAAATTTTATTATTGCTTTCTTAAATAATTAAAAAAATTTTAGGTAAACATTGAAAATAGACCCACCTCCAATGATTTCGATCTTTACATATATTATCGAAGTTATATACTGCCAAAATAATCTATTACTCCTTGTACTCCTTGAGTAATCTTCGGAAAGTATTAGTATTCGCGCTATTGTATTCTCACTATTTGTTGTTTTTTCGCGCTCATTATTTGTGTGTTCAAAAGTTATTAACAAATAAAGTTGACAATATGTATTTAATATGTATTTAATATGTATTTAATATGTATTTAACTGTATAATATGTATTAATATTATAATATGTATTAATAATAATATGTATTAATATTAATAATATGTATTAATATGTATTTAACTGTATATTTTAAATTATAACTTAAATTATCACAAATAACAGTATTCCCACCATCTCCCTTACCTCGGAGCGTACGATTTCCTAAGCGAACATTCAGTATTCCCACCTCCCCCTTGCCAAAAAGTGTGCGACTTTCCACGCGAATCGAGATCCTCACAGCCAGATAAAATTTGCGTTAGGTTAGGTTAGGAGGTTCGTGGGGGGGTGCAGGGTGAGAGGGTGCAAAGGGAGGGGCAGAACCCTTATTTCGCCCACACGCCCCTCTTTGCTTCTGAAGTGAAACAAGATCAACAATTGTTCTATTTCAAATAGTTTCGTGTAGAAAGAATACACATGTGACGAGGGAAGGGTAGAGCTCCTCCTCCTGCACTTCCACTAGATTTAATCCTAACCTAACCTAACTCAATTCTTATGTTAATAAAAAGCTTATGCCTTCTTATGGTATATGGAGTGCTATTTTCTTTTTGTCAGAGACCTGTGCCTCTCGCATAGTAGCCATGCACGATGTGATTTTGTTAACATAAAATAAGTGCGGCAGCTTGTGCAGAAATATACTTTATTCTCCTTATGATGTATTTACATGGTAATTCACGCTGTACAATGACCAGTTTGCTCATCGGTCCTCACGCAGATGAGCAATGGCGAACAATGAACTGAATCGAACAATCAGCGCGCCTTCCAACTGTAAACACGTTACGCTAGTCTAAGCAGCGCCTTGCAAGCGCGATAGAGAAATCGATACGCAGCCACGCGCGGTATTAGACTGACTGAATTTTTCATAACAGACATTACATAGACATTATGCGCGCAGACATACTGCCACCTTTGAAAGGATCGCCTTTCAACAAAACAAGTGGTTGCAATTGAAAAAATAGCGTATTAAAGAACTAAACAATTAAGCAAAACAATTAAAAAGTATAACTAATGTGAATAGTAAGGAAGGAAGTAAATTTCAAATATCACAACCAGACTTAGTCTTCAATTAACAGTAGACAGAGACGGGTAATGGATCGTTTATAAATGCAATTTGCTGTACGTATGCGGGCTATGACGCGGGCTATGACTTGCTTGGAGATATCTCTTGAATTCTCCCTAGAGACTATGATAGCGAAGAGGTCAAATTGTCATCTTTGATAATAACCATTTAGCCGATATGTATAGATAACTCGTTTACTTGCCACTTGTTACATTCCTGGCACTATATAAGATACTCATGTATACAATGCTTCCAAAGTGTTGACGCAGTTGTTGTATATATATTGCCATCGCGAAAGATTTACGGATATCTCATGCAGAGATGGCTCGTAATAAGATGCGAGAGAAGTGCTTATCAAAAAATATCCCAAAGTTAGCGAAGCCAAATCAATAGAATCAGATAAAATCGAAGTGAAAGGACGAGTATTTAGTATTGCTTCAATCTGGAAGAATAATGTTTTCAGTTCTTCATATTTCGAGTTGATTTCTTGTTATACAGGTTAAATGTCGCTTGGTCCTTCACGGTTATATCATGGTGTAATACCTTAGGCGGTATAAAGTACCAACAAACTCCTCACAAATGCTCAACATCTGATCTTGGATTTGTTGCTAAATTAGCTCGTTCCGAATTAGCTCTGCTAATTCGTTTAGCTCGCGTTCGGCAGCTATCTCATTTCACACAAAATTTGAACAGTTATCAGAAAAAATAGCTGAAGCCTCTTCTCGCAACGAAGACACTTAAAAATATTTTTGATGACAAGTTTAAGTCTAATTCAACATGGACTGCCTCGGTAATTAAACAGATATAATGTAGCATTTCATCAGCTTGATTCTTTTTGCACCTTTTTTGCAATAGAGAGGGCCAACCTAATCCACATTGATCAAATACTCTTAGATTTTAATCCGCGATTCAAGTTCCTCATGAAAGCGGAGGCGTTCTAGAACAAACAACATTTTCTGAGAATCTATCGAATGATTTTAAACGTTAAAATGGGCCAATATCGCTCATCAAGCTGCTGGAGTAACTTGCAGTCCAACATACAAATGTTTCACATGCTCGTGCATCAAATTGGATAATGAATGATTTCTAGGCAACAGTATGGAATGTTTGAATGCATAAGGAGGATTCCCTTAAACCACCTCTCACGCGTAAGATGTCAGAATCGTCGAGGAATGGATTTAATTTTAGTATAGGACTGTTGTAGGAACAGCTCCTTGATTAATGAATGATTTTGTTTCCTTTGCAAAATGCTTCAATTGTATTATCTTGATCAGATGGAAAATTACCTGCTATTGCTCGTTTAGAGATTTAGGTTGGACGAAGTTTCTTCGTAAAGATGAAGCTTCTTGTGATTGATCGTGAAATGATCTTTTTACACGTTTGAAATTTTCCACAGGAATATGTACGCAACAATCCGAATGAATCTGATGAAGTTTGAATATTGATAAAATATGTCAGGCTTTTGTGTATTAGCTGTTACTATGGTAATAATCTTGAGTTTTCTTTCAGAGATGTTCTTCATATCAGTAATATAAAGGCAGAGTTCTTTGACAGCTTTCCTTGTCATGCTTCAGCCATGGAGGCTCTGGTCAGATATCTAATTGAGTTAAAGAATTTACTTCCATCCAGCTTTGTAACTTTCTGACACAATACCAAGATGTTGAAGAATGACTTGATTCACTGCATTTATGTCTGCAATTGAGCGGTTTTTTTGACAACACTCACAGAAGTTTTTATTTAATGATTACTATTTTTTGTTTTGCTAATGATGGCTCAAAACGGAGCCAAAAACGTATATTTTTTATTAAATTATTAAATTTGCGAATTCTAATGTTGACTCCTATAGCCCTTCGTTTCATAGTGTTATTATTATAATTGTTAATTAAAGGAGGATATTTTCAATAATTAAATATTTTACTGTTTAATTATTTTTCTTTGATTAGAGTACTTGGCATGATACCGTAACAGCAAGTCCATAAGATTGTCCTAACTGCGCATGTGATTTTACTGTATCGATGTTAATTCCTATATCTCCCCGATGGTGTGCCATAAAAGTTGACCATGATCGACTGCACGATTGCAGCCACAATAGTACAATTGAAGAATGCGTCCATAGATAAATGGAAGATATTTGACATGTAAAACATTTCGAAATCTTACTGATAAGTTGAGCTAACAGTAATGCACCACATAATTTGAGGAGCGGGAGTAATAGCTCTTTAATGGCACTCTCGATTTACAGCAGAATAGGCATGTGCAGTAGACACCGTTGAAGTAGAACGTTAATAGATGCATGCTCTTATACGATTTCGCTAGCATTTGAGAACTCATACAGTTCCAAACGGCTATTCTGCAACGATGACAAAGTGAGGAATGCTTATCCTTTTCAATTCCTGCAACTTTGTTTCAAAATGCTTTTATTTGATACTCAATTCCAAGGGAATCGGTTCGTTTAAAATAAGCTTGAATCGCCAGAAATCCTGCATGATTGAGTAATGTAACTGGACCCAATAACCTCGATGGATCAAAGATTAGAGAGATGCGCGATAAATAATTCGTTTAATAAACGCTTCAAAAAGAGGCAGATTGATGGATGAATATTTGAATACGTCGGCTTAACAATCCTATGCAATGCGTAGCATCAATTTCTCGAAATTTTTATCAAAGGATAGATTAAATTCTCTTTGTTTGATCGAGCAGTGCTGGTTCTGGAGACAGGAAAGATTGAATGATATTTCTTTAATTCAAATTATCTTTCTTTTAATAATGCAATAAGTTCTCTCTTGATTGATAAAGCTTCTTCTAGTGAATCTGCTCTAGACGTAACGAGACTACATAAAAGTCTCGTAATGCTATCTATGACGTCCTTGAATATCTGCATTATCCTCCGCTAATTCTCTTATGGCTCTGGCAGAAAACGATTCTGACGAAGTGCCATAGATAAGAGTGAGCTCATCTTGGGATTCTCGTCAGAAAAGTATGATACAATGTTTGAGTCGACGATCAGAACTTGCTGATTTTGGCTATATCGCTTGTAAGAACATCAATTTGGCCAAAATGAAAAAAAAATCTTGTAGCGTAGGTCTCACCATTAATAGATCATTTAGAAATAGCCCGGTTGTGGTTTTATATGAGTCGAACACTATCCTAAAGTTCGTAGTGGAGCTCGTTTCATTTCGTACGACATAATATGGAAGATAAAAGAATGGAGTACTTATACTTGGTACCGTGTGAATGTTCTCATGTAATGTATGTATTCCTGCGTGAACTTTTTATATTCGGCATACATACAAAGTTGAGCGATAAGCTATTTTCCAATGATATGAAGCGTCTTAGAGCGATGTTCCGGGATTCTCCCAAATCGTTTAATTTATCTTGCCTTGTTGATAGCTTGATGATAAAACGCCCATCATTATTGCGGTTTACGCTTTGCAGGAATAACCCTTCTTTTCAAGTGAGAATGGGTTAGCATATTATTAATTAATCTCCCAAAACCGATTCAATGGCTCAATTCATCAGTGATATTAAATGAAAATTAAGAAAAGAGCCGGGTCTATATTGTATCACGGTGTGATACCGAAATGATTCATTCAAAATGTGTCTTTTACGATGTCGGCTGAGTTATTGATTGTTTAATCTGACCCGCACAAATGAGCCTCAGAAGAACTCCTATTGAAATGTTAACGCTAGCTAGTACATTAAAATTGAGGTCAGCGAATTTTATATATTTTAGAATAGACATATTTTGCATAGATTTGAAATGTTGCGATAAACGCTGTGTCATTTTTGGAAACACAATCCATTTTCTCACAGAAATTAGTAAAACATGATTTGACGCAAATGTTAATTATCTTATTGCCATGAATTATTCCATCCATGACTTTTATCATAGCAATATCAAGAGATCTTTCCTTAAATTTTAATCGATTGCCTAACTCTTTCGAAGTTCTTATGAAATTTATTTGGGAATCACTGTTAAGTATTCGACATGAATAAATCTGATTATCGTATATATTGATGATCATGGTAAATAGTAGAACATTTAAAAAGCGACGTGTATGACCGGGAATGGAGGATTGGTAATCTGACGATTGACACAGATTGATCGGAACTGTTCGATGTGCAACAATATGCTATGTTTCTAGCTGCATTTTCGACAGATACTTGAGTTACATGCTTTCGCTTGGTACGCAGTTGATCATAAGCAATCAAAACAAACCTTTTTCGCAGTCTTAACTCTATCTTCAAGATAAATTAAAGAAGTTTTTACAATTATATATTGATGATTCTTTACATGCGAAAGAAAGATTGGATGTAGCGACGTTTGCAACAAACGTGGATTTTAAATTGCTATTTTAGAACAATGATATTTGTTAAGTTATTGTGAGATCAACCATGCACTGATTTCAAGGACCGGTATCGGAGAGTCAATTAAGATCTTTAAGTTTGATACGCTTTTCCCTTTGATACTTAATTTCCATGATTTACTAATGGCTACATCCAATTTACAAATAATAAGACGAACAATCAAGTCATCCCAGTTGTCAGTGGATCTTTTGAGAACTTTAAGCACACGCAAATATTGGAGAATGGTATCCAATAATTTACGAATAGTGTTATGATTTTCCTTATATACAATAGGTACTTCAAACAAGGCGCGAATATGCCTTTGAAAAAGCCATCTCTGATAGCTGAAACATTCCTTGACCGTCGTTCAAGCCTCATGATAATTAGTTGTGAGTGATCTATATAGACTTTATTATATCAGCGGCAATATCTCTTAAGGAGGGTCGCAAGTAATGAAGCTTCTCGATTTCTGTTAAGTCTTCATTCAAATGAATAGTTTTTTAAATGTATCCTTATAGGAATACCAATCATCGTACACAAAACTGCTAAATCTATCTTTGGCAATTTGACATGCGACTTTCCTCGAGCTAATCGTATATCTATTTTCATGATATGAAGTCGATTAAGAGATGCTGTTATCCATCCATTGTTATCCATCCAATGAGAGCTGTATAACGAGACATTAACTAAAAAAGGAACCTTCAAAATTCGCGCTTACTGCTTATGGAGAGCCTTTTTATTGATAATCAAGGAATCGACGTTATCGAGAATTTTTATACAAGATTGAGCCGCATCAAACTGGGACCACAATTCCGATAATCTTTGCTTGCGCTTGGTATAAGATAATACTACGAATCACTGCCTGCATCAAAGTTATCAAGGAAACTTTTTAATTGTGTGACCGTTCTTCTTATGTAAGCTCTCCTGCTTTTCGTGTCTGATTAGCGTATTCATTGTAAAATGCTAAATTTAGTACGACACTGACTGTAACAACGTAAAATCGTTACAATGTGACAATGTGATAGCTCTTACAAACAAGAATTTAGAATCTTTTGGAAATGTAAAATAGTAGAGCTTGTAAAGAGAAATGCTTGTAGAGCTTGTAAAATTTATTAAACGTATAACATGGCGGCTCTTGTGAACGAAAACAATATATGGTGATGAACGACATATGGCGTCACTTGACCTCGATCAATGTTTCTGTGAATATAATATGCTTAATGACAGTATCGTAATCATAGAAGAATTTTCTTACATTGCAACAATATACATCTGAGATAAGCCTTGTGAGTACTTAATTGCATGCAATTGAGACGCTTGCACATTACCTTCGAACAGATATTGTTTATTTATGCATGTAATACCTGCGCATTCGTGACACATACATACACACACGCACGCACACACACATCCGTAAATAATATACGAGGGCAAGTCAATAAGTTTTTAGAAAAACATAGTAAAACACATTTTTTTTATCGATTTATTTCTATTTTTCAACATAGTCTCCTTTCAGCTCGACTGCACTTGATCTAACGATGATTCTTCAACTTTTTCAAGCCATCCGAATAATATGATTTGTCCAACCCTTCAAAATAAGCCTCTGTTTCAGCGATGAGCTGCTCTGGTAGTGAATCTCTTTCCTCCGAACCATTTCTTCAGGTTTAGAAACAGGAAATAGTCGCAGGAGACTAAATTTGGCGAATACGCTGGATGGAGAAGCAATTCGTAGCGGAATTCGTTGAATTTGGCCATCGGTGGCGGGCAAGTGTGAACCCGTGCATTGTCTTGATGGAAGAGCACTTCCTTCTTCGCCAAATGAGGACGTTTTTTCTTTAAAATGTTGTTGAAATGATCCAATAAGGCTGCGTCGCCATTGATCGTTTGTTTCGACGGAAGATTGATAATGAATTATACCACGTGCATCCCAAAAAACTGTGGCCATCACCTTTCCGGCCAACTTTACGGTCTTCGCCTTCTTCGAAGCTGATTCATCTGGTGAAATTCATTGTTTTGACTGTTCCTTCGTCTTGGATGTAAAGTATATACATGGATCCATGTTTCGTCCACAGTAATGAATCGACATAGAAATTCATTTTATGTTGAAACATCTCCAAACATTGTTTTGAAATCGTCACACGGTCGCGCTTATGGTACACAATGAGCAAACGCGGCACCCATCTTGACGATAGCTTTTTCATATCCAATTGTTTGTGCAAAATTGAAATCACTCTGCCATGTGATATGCCTCAACAAGCTCGCGCACTTTCAATCAGTCAAAACAATATCGTGGACTTTATCGATGATTTCTGGCCTGGACATCCCGAACTAGGTGCATCACATGTGGTACGATCACGTTTAAATTCATTCACCTAATTGTATACAGTCGCAAACGCTGATGCAGATATGCTATGAACATTATCCAACTCGACTTTGATTTCTTTCGGCGTTAAACTTTTCATATGTAGATGTTTGATCATTGCACGAAACTCATTTTTTTCATTTTGCAAAAAATACAAAGATTATTCGCTTTAATCGTCTACAGAAATGAAACCACGCAATAAATTCCGCTCAAAATTTGACAGTAATTAGCTGAGAGATGCTACTTGTTAAAAAGTAATATGACATGACACTGCGAGATTTTCCTCTGACAGATTTTCTAAGAACTTATTGACTTACCCTTGTACATAAAATCCGCAGAATCCGGCTCGAAGGCTAATGGAAGATTTGTGCCTTCTCACGCTATTTTCTTTTGTCTTGTGCTTCTCGCCTTATGGTCACGCACAATGTAATTTCGTTAGCGTAAAATAAGTGAGGCAGCTTGTGCAAGAATATACTGGATGTGATCCACGTTGCAAATATAAAAAATGTGATCTTCATTGACATCAATCAGAAGAATTTATGAAATGAAGAATACTTCAAATTAAAGAATACTTCAAACCATTTGTAGCGTGAATTGTATATATCCTTTAATTCTCTTTATGACGCGTATTTACACGGTAACTCACGCTGTACAATGACCAACTTGCTCAATGGTTTACACGCAGACAAACAATGGAGAATGCAGGATGAACAACTAGCGCGTTTTGCGCTTAGACTTACATACTGGAAAGGCTATAGGTGACTGTCGATGATGATCTGTCCTCGTTTTAATGTTTCATCATATTACGTATATCGATTATTATGTAGTATTTAAGAATGTTGTATTATCCCCACTCTCGTCTTAGAATATACATGTACATTCAAAATTCACACATAAATCATGCGCAAGCGCACAGCAAACAGGCTTTCAGACAAAGACAGATATTAGAGACACTTTTATTACATTAGTCAAATACGGTATGATCCTTCCAATATGTATGTTCTAAGGCTTCGCGGCTGTAAGCCATGTTGAGCAGCGTCACGCAAGCGCGATAGAGAAATCGATACGCAGGTATTTGAACGATTGAATTTTTCTATTCATTATAGCATATTACGCGCAGACAATTTATGATTATGAGGTGGATCTCGATGGAAAATCGCACGCCTCTAAACAGGCAGAGAGGTGGGATGGAACTCGCTTCGCAAGGAAGGAAAGTTATTAATTCCTGTAAACAGGAAGAATAGAATAAATTTTGTGTTCTATTTATAAAACTTATTTAAAGTTAATAACTTTTTAATGAATAACAAGCGCGAGCTAAAACTTTTCGAGGATCAATCAGGACAATATATGTCAAAGTCGAAGTCAGTGGTGGTGGATCCGTTGTTTTCAATATATAATTACAAAATTTTATATAATATAATAATTTTAAAGAAGTAAAATTTTCTTATAATTAATATTACAATAAATTATTTTCATCTGTTAGGTGTGCAACTTTGCTTCCACCGTTTTTTTTCCGAAATTCGAGGCTTTATTGTAAAAAACTGGTTATA
>NW_017259320.1:46243-46762 GCF_001594045.1 Atta colombica
ATAATAAAAAATTATTTTCTTATATTTTACTATTCAAATTATTTCATCTTTTTTAATAATTTTTTCAATTATTAGGTGTACAACTTTGCTTCCGCTGTTTTTTTCCGAAATTCGAGGCTTTACTGTAAAAAACTGGTTATACATTTATGATGCAAAGTATTGTCCATCGCTGGCCACTACTTTCTCCCATCTTTCAGGTAGCGTACGAATCCCGCGAAAAAACTGATCATCTTTTGAGGCTATCCACGAATCGATCCAATTTTTTATTTCTTCATAAGACCGAAGTGCTGGTCAGCCAGACCGTGCCATTGATCGAAGCAAGTGATAGTCAGAGTGAGCAACGTCTAGAGAATATAGGTGGGGTAGGACTTCCCATTTTAACGTTTCCAAGTATATTTTGACCACTTTCGCAACATAGGGTCGAGCATTGTCATGCTGCAAAATCACTTTATCGTGTCTCTCGTTGTATTGCGGCCGTTTGTCTTTCAATGCTCGGCTCAAACGCATCAATTGCGTTCG
>NW_017259320.1:46862-50512 GCF_001594045.1 Atta colombica
CGATCGTCTGTGATTGTTTCAGTCGCTTTTAGCAGTTCATAATACACTACGCCGAGCTGGTCCCACCAAATACAGAGCATAACCTTGGACGTCAAAATCACTGTTCTTGAAGCGTTGAAACCACTCACGACACGTTCTTTCACTAATAGCGGCTTCACCATAAGTATTTGAGAGCATTCGATGAGCCTCAGCCGCAGATTTCTTCATATTGAAGCAAAAAATTAAAACCTCCCGCAAATGACGAGAATTTGGCTCGTAAACTGACATTTTCAATCGAGAATAACTTTATGATGCAGACACAAATCGACTAATGTTTCTATGGGGTTATGTTGACAGATGCCCAAGTTTATTGTATGACGTCTATGATCTATTTATTTCGATCACCACTTACCGCTAAAGTCATCTATAAGAAAACGGCGGAAGCAAAATTGTACACCTAATAGAAAGATGTAAGATTAATAAATTCCTTGATTTCTTAATTTTTCCCGATTTTCTCTAATCGTTAACGGCTCTGATAATATTCTTGTTTGCAAGTAAACATTTGGAAGACTTTATAACAAAAAACGAATGTCATAAATTATTATCTCAGCTGCTCCGAAAACAAAGAAGAAACATTATTAAAATCATGAAATTATAAGCTATTAAGTATTTATAGCCAATTGTTTTAAATAGAAATAAGTTTGTATTTATAATTTTGCGGGAAATTTTGCTATAACAGATAAACAATATTAAGATCCTTATTTTAGACCGCATTGTGAGAACATAATTAAATCGATTATGCAGTCTAAATTTACTGATCATTCTTAGTATTGTTTATGTTACAATAAGTTGCCTGAAATAAAGACGTTGTTTCCTTACAACATATACCGATTATTGTGAAGAATATTACCAAGGCCTTGGTAATATAAAGGCTTAGGACGCTCGTACGAAATATAAAAGATCTGGGTTCGACTCCCGGCCGAGGTAATATTTTTCGCAATAAATTTATTTACAGTTTCAGCACATTAACATTTTTTTAATATAATGCCTCATTGAGTATCAAATTACTTATTACTTATTAAAAGTTACTTGTCAATTTAGTTTAATTCGTGACATTTCAGTAGTTTAATTGTTAATCCAGATTTTATAAATCCGGAAATTCGACGCATAATTTGAATGACTACGAACAGAGTTGGGCAAAATACTCAAAAAATTGTATCTAAATACAAAATACAAAAACTCAAAAAATTGTATTAAAATACAAAATACGAAATACTCACAAAAAATATTCAAACACGAAATACAAAATACTCTCAATAAAATAAAAATGTATTTAAGGCGTTTCATTTTAGGAGCGTATTTAAGCTCCTGACTAGTCGCAGCGGTCATGTTGGAACTATGATATCAGAAGCGAGAAACACATAATTTATGTTGCATGCATTTGTAATTAAAGATAATTTGGATGAAACGAAATGACGAGATCGCTTGAAGTTGTAAAAATCGATGAAAACTGTCCTTTCTTCTCTTGATAGTCAGTAAATGATCGTAAAAAGCGTAAGTGAGCCTATATTCGGGCAAAAACATACAATCTAACAATTGTTGAAACGAGTAAAATATACGTTTTTTTACATATAAAATTCCAAAATAATTTTAGTTTTCATCGATAATTACGACTTTGATAAGTACAAGATTGTCGGGTTGGCATTATTTTACCCACCTCAAAAAAACCCAAGGAATTTTTTTCCCACTTAAAAAAACTTGAAATTTATGGATTTTTTAATTTTATTGGGATATAAGAAAAATAAATTTTTTAATCGGTAACACATAAAAGGTATTTACAAATATTTAATGAATATAGGTATATTAAACTGGACTCATATAATGTTAACAACATGTACCAAAATTTTAATACATACAGGGTGTACAAAAAGTTTCGGACCTCTTAAATTTAAATATCTTGAAAACATATTTTCAAGAAAAATGTTTCAGAAAAAAATTGTAAGATTTAAAAAGATCTACTAATCACATCCGTCTGACGACCTTGACGACATCACCCAATGTCAAATGGATGTGATCGATTTTTTTAAATCCTACAACTTTTTGCCTGAAACATTTTTCTCAAAAATGCTTATTTTTCAAAATATTTAAAGGATCTGAGACTATATACATCCTGTATATATATGTATGTCGTGAAAGACGGTACTTCAGGCATACTTGGAAAAAAATTTGGTTGCGATACATTAATTTTTGTCAGTTTTATACGCCTCTGAATATGGAAGAAAACAAAATGCATTTTAGACATTTAATGCTTTTCTTTTACCGGAAAGGCAAAAATGCCACACAAGCGACAAACAAGATATGCACTGTTTATGGCGAAGGTGCTGTAGCTGAAAGAACTGTGCGGAAGTGGTTTGCTAGGTTTAAAGCTGGTGATTTCAACCTTGAAGATCAAGAACGCCTAGGTAGGCCCCACAAATAAAGATCAGATTAAAATTTATTATAATTATATTAAAACACTGATCGAGAATAACCCACGCTATACGACACGTAAATTAGCAGAAATGTTGAATATGTCAAAATCCACCATTCTCGAGCATTTTGTGAAGCTTGGCTACATAAACCGTTTTAATGTATGGGTTCCCCACGATTTAAGAAAAATATACGAACGGAGAAAAATCTGATGGATCGCATTTCCATTTGCAACTCGCTCTATAAACGCAACGAAAAGACACCATTTTTGAAGCAAGTGACGGGGGATGAAAAATGGATCATTTACAATAATGTTGATACATGTTGAGCGAAAAAGATCTTGGGGAAAGTGGAATGAACCACCTTTAGCCACCTCAAAAGCCGATCTTCATCCAAAGAAGGTCATGCTCTGTGTCTGGTGGGATTGGAAAGGGTCTTGTATTATGAGCTTTTACCAAAGCTCGATAAATTCAGAAGTATTGGTTCTAATTAGACGAATTGAAGATAGCAATTGAACAAAACGTCCTGAAATAGCGAATCGGAAGGGCGTCGTGTCTCATCAGAACAATGCATGGTCTCATGTGTCTTTGATAACTCGACAAAAGTTGTTAGAACTTGGTTGGGATGTTCTACTCCATCCACCACATTCACCAGATCTCGCGCCCTCTGATTTCCACTTATTTTGATCATTACAAAATTTCCTTAATGGAAAAAACTTCAACTCTTTGATAAAAAATCACTTAGAAAAGTTTTTTGCTGAAAAACCTGATTCTGGAAGGACGGACGTTTTCAACTTGCCTGAAAGATGGAGAAAGGTTGTAGAACAGAATAGCACCTATATAATTTAATAAATGTATACTAAAATTTAAATCTTCTGCATTCCAATTTTCTTTCAAAATCGCAAGATTGGGTTGTCCTTTCCGCTCAACCTAATATAACAAATGAAATATTGTGTAATATTTAAATCTGTAATATAATTTTATTTAAAGGCATTCTTTTTAATGCATATTTGGTTTTAGAAGTTCCCTTTCCGTAAATTTACTTGAAATTGAATCTAAATTACATTTAAATATCTATAAAATATATAATATACATTCACCGCATTTAAGTTGATTTTTTTATATTCAAATACTTTTTATTATTTTATATATATAAAATATTCATATAATGTATCCTAATTTATTGAAAAAAATACTACTATT
>NW_017259320.1:50612-52270 GCF_001594045.1 Atta colombica
TATAAAATATTCATATAATGTATCCTAATTTATTGAAAAAAATACTACTATTTCAGCACTTATCGATATCCCCAAATATTTTAAATGTAACAAATGTGTTGCTAACATAAGATATTATTACACTTCAACAATTTTCTTTAAAACATTTCTTACATTTGATACGTATCAATAAAGTGTGTCTGAGAAATGTTGTAGTCTCTATAGTGCGTATAAAAAGTATTATGACTTATGTAATTCGTTTTTCGCATCCTGACGCACTGTTATAGAAGTTGCTGTTATAGAAGAATTATTATTATACAGATTATTTTAAACTGATTGATCTACGGCTGGTGCTCACAATCGATTTCTATTGTTATAATCAAATAAGTCACAATCAAAATCAAAAACCAAAATCTACGTCTGCAGATTTTCTGCAGATCAGCAGTTAAAATCACAAATCAAATTACCTACTTTTGATTTCAAAACCGATGACATACTTTATTTTAAAATATAAAATTTAATAAATATAAAAACGTAAGTATCGAGTATCTCGAGGCCGTTTCGAAAAGTCAAGAAGACACACTGTGAGAATTTCCGTTATTGCGAGCGCTACTGCGAGACGTCGTAAGATTATAACACATTGAGTATTCGTAAGTGACAATAAAACTTTTTCCACCACGAACGCCTATATTAATTGGAAGACTCCCCCCCCTCTTTATAAAACGACACCGCCAATCTGTGATTCCGTCACGCCCGGAGCGGCACATCGTACCTTGACGGTACGACTGGTTAACGGCTGACCCGTAAATTTTATAAACAGTGCTCAGAACGACATTCTTGCATCCTGAGTGGTACAACAGTATATTTAAGGGCTGCGAAACATCACCTGAATCCCCTCGCATATCATTTCATTCTTGTTGTTCATCCAATGTTAAACAAGAATAAGATGATACATGGAGATACCCGGGTGAAGTTTCCGAAAGCAGCCAATGTTATTTAATTGTAAACAAAAAAAAATTTATTTTCTTGGTAGTCTAGTGTGTATGTAACAGCGTGGCGGTCTCTCTTTGTCGCCGCCATGACGCCGTGTAATGCCGTGAACAAGCGCGAGTCCGCTAATCGTTACTGTTTTTTCAAAGGACTTTTCTTAGGTCGCGGTCCGATTCACATGCTTAAAATTCATTTTATACTTGTTTGTCAAATGTTAAACAAAAACAAATGATGCTGAGCGTTAGCATGAATTGGACCACGGTCTTATTCTTTCTAAAACAAAATGAAGAAGATCGAGAAGGAATGAAAAAAATTTTGATCGCAAAAGTTAGAGAACATATCATATGAGATCTAAAGAGTTTCTTTTTTAAAAAAAAAGAAAATTTTGATTTGTGCAAATTGTTTAGCGTAGAGAATACATTATCCGAGTTTTTAAGAATTTTATTTAAAATAATATATATTCAGTATTAAAGAAAGAGATAAATTTCGCTTTTTTATTTGAAAATTGCCTATTAATTTCATTAAATCGATTTTCTGTACACTGTAAAAAATTGTCTTAAAATTCAATGACAAAAGTTGAAATTTTGTTACAATCACATTGTCTAAATTTTCAGACAGAATATTGTATTATTGTCTAAATTTTTTAGCCACAGTTATATCAATTAAATCAATTTCTGGCTACATTTCTC
>NW_017259321.1:0-3949 GCF_001594045.1 Atta colombica
GAGTATTCATATTAACATTGCTTTTTTATGACTCGTGTGTGATACCGTTCGTATAGACAATTAGCCGTGTCGTATGCCGCTCTTCTTCACATTTCTTTTGAAAGATATAATCGCGAAAAATGTTAGATATATTAATAAATATAATATGAAAGTTTTATTTTATGAATATTCACATAATACAATTGCTAGTATAATTAATTATTCATAAAGCTTCGTATTATATTTAGTATTTTTTGATTATGTTTCAAAAGGGAATGTAAAGAAGAGCGGCACGCAACCTGCCTGTACGAGCTTCGATAAGGCAATGGCTGTACGGTAACTACGCGTAAACATGACGCGCCGCTCCGTGCCACCCCGTGCCATCCCCACTTCAAGGTCGCGCGCCGCTCGTCTAACTGTCGAAATATTACGCGTATTACAAAATTAGTAAAATAATTTACTCGTTTTAATATTCTTCAATGAATATTACACAATGCTTTATTATATGATTTTATTTTTTGAATTCGTTACGCACATAACTCATCTATATCTTAGGCCGATATTCATAGTGTATTCAGAATTTATATTCAAGACCGTCTTAAATACAATTTTAAGAAGTCACTAATCAGGGGGTATTAGTGTCTTAAGACATTACTTAAGACAGTCTTGAAATAAGAACGGACTATGAATACCGCTCTTAGATATCTCTAACTTGTATATCTCTGTAAATATATAACATGAATTCTATTTATGCCCATTTATTATATTTAATCCAAAACGTAATAATTTTACAATGTAAAAAATGTTTGCATTTATATAATGAATGTATAACTTATTATTCATCTTTATTTGAATATAAGTCATCAAAGAGATAATAAAGGTTGAAATATAACTCTTAGTACACACCTTAGTTTTGAGTAACATTACTATTTGGGTATCCTTACGTAATTAATCGTCAATTCGCGTTCGTGAATATTTAATTTTCGTAAATTAATGTACGTCCGGAGCGATCGTATCACACGTCTATCTCCCTCCGCGCTCGCCGAGCGAATGCCGAAGTGATGACGCCAACCACCGGGCCGCTCCCCCCTCGCTTTCGCCGCGCGACCCGTCCCCTTATTTTTCACCGAACGTTTAGATTATTGCGTATGAAAAGTATTAATAGTTTATTCAATTATACGCATTTTGATAAACGGGTATTGTCGTACATTTCGCGCTTTGCTTTGTGGCATCTCTAGCCCTTGTTAAATCATATATTATAATATTTGCGCGGTTCTTATAAACCTAATCAGTACTTGTGTTTGCGTGCGTGGAGCATTTTTGATATTCCATTATCTCAATTTTTATTATTCTTTTAAGTGATTAACATTATCTCAATTCTTATTATTCCTTTAAGTGATTCATTAATAATTAAAGGTTAATAATATTACATTTCCATACATTTATATAAAGATACATGCAAATTTTATTAATATTGCGGAACAATTTACGCTAAATGCATTGGCTAAAAGTATGAAATATCTTGTCAATTATTATTTAATTTTTTCAGCTAAAAAATTTATTTACAACACTGCTATTGCTGTAAATTATTCTGTGTTTTAAAAATTCTTTAAACTTACGTATAATGCCAATCATGACTCGGTAAAATAATGATATTTATTTAAAACAATTAAAAAATATTAAATAGATTCAGGAAACTTATTTAAAACACCTAAATAAAAAATAAATAATCAGAAGTGAAGTTATTAAAAATAATAAATACTAAATAACTTTTTTATTTTTTTTATTTAAAATATGTACTTTATCAGTTTTTTACCGATTCCTATTTCCGATTTATATTATACGATTATATAAATAAGATTTTAAATAAGATTCTGAACCTCATTATATATTTATGATTTTAAATAAGTCGTAACAGTTATTTTACCGAGTCATGATTGGTATTATACGTAAGTTTAAAGAATTTTTAAAACGCAGAATAATTTTGAGGGGTGCGGCCCGGTGGTTGACTACATCATCACTTCGATATTCGTTCGGCGAGCGCGGAGGGAGACAGACGTGTGGTACGATCGCTCCGGACATTAATCTATGAAAATTAAATATCAACGCGAACGATTAATTACATAAGGATGCCCAAATAGTAATGATGCTCAAAACTAAGGTGTGTACTAAGAGTTATCTCAACTTTTATTACTCTCTTTGATGACTTACATTCAAATAAAGATGAATAATAAGTTATATATTCATTAAATAAATACAAACATTTTTTAAAATATAAAACATTTTAGACTTAATATAATAATAGGTATAAATAGAATTCATGTTATATATTTAGAGATATCTAAGAGCGGTATTCATAGTCCGTTCTTATTTCAAGACTGTCTTAAGTAATGTCTTAAGACACTAATACCCCCTGATTAGTGACTTCTTAAAATTGTATTTAAGACGGTCTTGAATATAAATTCTGAATACACTATGAATATCGGCCTAAGATATAGATGAGTTATGTGCGTAACGAATTCAAAAAATAAAATCATATAATAAAGCATTGTGTAATATTCATTGAAGAATAGTAAAACGAGTAAATTATTTTACTAATTTTGTAATACGCGTAATACAGTTAGACGAGCGGCGCGCGACCTTGAAGTGGGGATGGCACGGGGTGACACGGAGCGGCGCGTCATGTTTACGCGTAATTACCGTACAGCCATTGTCTTATCGAAGCTCGTACAGGCAGGTTGCGTGCCGCTCTTCTTTACATTCCCTTTTGAAACATAATCAAAAAATACTAAATATAATACGAAGCTTTATGAATAATTAATTATACTAGCAATTGTATTATGTGAATATTCATAAAATAAAACTTTCATATTCTATTTATTATTATATCTAACATTTTCGCGATTATATCTTTCAAAAGAAATGTGAAGAAGAGCGGCATACGACACGGTTAATTGTCTATACGAACGGTATCACACACGAGTCATAAAAAAGCAATGTTAATATGAATACTCTCGTGCAAAAAATTGCAATTCCTGCTTTTACAATGAATATGATTTAATAATTAATAAATTTTTTTTTTTAGCATCTCTTGATCCTACGGAGATCCGTTTAAAATTTAACCGTAACTATTTATCGATAATAAAAGAAACATTTTTCTTTTTTATTAATCTCTAATCTATTTCTTTCTAGACTCAAATCATTTATGGCTAAGTAAAAGATTCAGCCCTTTTATCTGCTCTGACTTTATTTCGCAGTGATAAGGAATTGCAGACGTGATATTTGTTTCTAAAAGTGAACCGATTGCATAGTAATATAGACAATAGCTATATATTATATTACATTTTTCAGATTCTTCCTTATCGGGTACGATCTTGACGTGATGAGAGGACTCAGTATTCAAAGGATATTTACACGAAAAATACGTTTTTTCTCAAATATTTAAAAATTTTCGGATATATCTGAATATAATATATCTAGATAAATTTTTAGATATTGAGTAAAATCATTCTCTTCGAGTAAAAATCCAACGGGAAAGCTAACGTACCGCCGCCGGTTCGTCGCGTCGCGCATTTCGGGAGTGCCGTTCAAGTTATAGTCCGCGCGATTATATTTTATTATTCGCGAGTGTGTTTTACGCGAGTGTCCTGTGCGAGATATTAATCATTATTCTGAGAGGAGGAGGAGGAGGTCTGGAAGAGACATCAGGCACCGGTGGAGCAACCTTGTAAATATTATTTTTTATTTGTGTAAAATTAACCTTTTTTTACTTGTTTTTAAATCATTTAATTTGACATGATTTAATTTAAAAATTCTTATTTTTAAATCATTGTTAAATAAAATGATTTAAATAATTTTATATTCTATCAAATAATTCTATAAAATAAATATATATTCTCTAAAGTAATTATATATATTCTCTAAAACAATTATGTATTTTTTTTAAAGATCTTAGTAAAAATAAATTTGT
>NW_017259321.1:4005-7017 GCF_001594045.1 Atta colombica
ATATATAATTTTTTTAGAGAATATATAATTGTTTTATATCTAATTAAATAATGAGTACAAAAAATTCAATGTTTACAAAAATTATATTTTCAAAATTGCATGATTATTTTTTAGCAAATTGCATGCGTTCGTATAGCAATTATTTTTTAAAGTTAAATGATTATTTCTTTACTCTGTTTTAACTTGAACTTTAATTTATTTATTACAGAATCATCGTAGCGGTGTTGCAGATTTAACTCCTGTTACGCATCGGTTGGTGAATGATGAATTAATGTTTATTAAGGCAACGGATATGTAATAATTTTATTAATATATTGAATCATATATGTATCTAAATGCATATATGAATCATTTAATAAAAATTAACTGATAAATGTATATATAACATACATCCATTGCCTTAAAATAGATAAGTTGTGACAGATTAGGATAAATTTAATTCTGACTTGTGGGATTTACTGTGCATACATTGTTAAATTTTAATATCACATTACACTCAGTTTAAGTTACCTATAATCCTTCCTATGTCGCCACTGTTCAGTATCTCGTTAATTTAACTAAAACAATAAATAATAAATTGAATTGGAAGAAGCTACGAGCCAAGTGGGATGTTTATTCTAAATGTATATATTTCTGTGAGAACAAATAACAATTAAATATAACATACGTTTTGACTCCTTGAGTTTCATTTTCATTGTTCGAATAAAAACGTTATTCTAATCGATTTCTTACAATATAAATTTATATAAAATCATCCCTAAAACGCATTAATGAATATGTACATATAATAGTCCCTAAACGCATTTCTTACGCATAGTTGTTTATGTCTATCGCTAGCAATAGTTTATATGGTAATTATCGCGACAAGCATAAACAACTATGCGTAAGAAATACATTTTGGGGACTATATTACACATATTCATTAATGACATCTATTAAGCTGACTTCAGCACAATCGAATAAAAGTTGCACAGAAATTTAGTACTTTTTTTGTTGCTAATTTGTTGCTCTATTCCCAATTTTGTTGCTCCAGCTAATTCTGAAGAAACAATGGCTGCTAGCAGCCATATGTAAGAATAATGTTAGCACAGTAACTCAACAAAATAAAAAAAAAATTTTTTAATATGGCATGTTCTTTTTGTGCTAATTTGTTGCTAATTAGTTGCTCACTTCCCGATGTTGTTGTTCCATCTCTAACCCTCGAAAATCACCCCTAGCCACCCCGAGCAGCACATCACCTATAAATTGTTAGTTCTCGAAATAACTCGACTGATTACGGTTCTCTGATTTTGTTGCTCGCAATTCCCGACGAATCCGATTTTCTTGCTCCACTCTCAAACCTTGAAAACCATCCCTAAGCACCTAGAGTCAACACACCAATAAATTGTTAATTCTTAAAATATCTCGAATGATTACGGTTCTCTGATTTGTTGCTCACGATTCCCCATGAATCTGATTTTGTTGCTGTGTGATTTTGATGCCTATTGGTGCAATTCTGATTATTTATAGTATAGATAATTGTTTAACAATACCATTTTTTCAATATGTTTTTGCTCTATAACAAAAAGCAACAAAATCAGAGAACCGTAATCAGTCGAGAATTTTAAGAATTAACAATTTATAGGTGTGCTGACTCGGAATGCTTAGGGGTGATTTGCAAGGTTCGGGGGTGGAATAACAAAATCGGATTCGTCGGGAATCGCGAGCAACAAAATTAGAGAACCGTAATCGAGAGATTTCGAAAATTAACAATTTATAGGTACTGACTTGGGGTGACTGGACGTGGTTTTCAAGGATTGAGGATGAAGCAATATCGAGAAACGAGTAATTAATTAACAACAAATTAGCACAAAAAGAATATGCCGTATTTTTTTATTTTTTTTTTATTTTTTAAGTGGCTGTGTTAACTTTATTCTTATGCTAGCACGGCCATTGTTTTTTCGTAATTGGCTGGAGCAACAAAATCAGAAATAGAGCAACAAATTAGTAACAAAAAAGCACTAAATTTCTGTGCAACTTTTATTGGATTGTGCTGAAGTGGCTGTGTCAGCTTAATAGACATTCTGTCAAATGCTAATTATTTTCACATGCAAATCAATGAATCTTATTATTAATAAATCTTATTATTAATAAATTGATCTCGGTATCGATACATTAGAAAACAATTCTTGCAAAACTTCAAAATTGTAATACAGAACTCATAAAATTAATTAAAATGTATCTCCTTAAACTATTAAAAATTTTATTATTTCACGATTGATATTATAATATATTAATCCGTTTAACAGAATTGGTAATTTGAATCTTTATTTTTCTACATTTTATAATTTTGATGTCAAAAATTATTAAAAATATAACATCACAAAAATTTTATAAATAAATTTTATAAATATATTAATTTAATAAAACTTAATCAACTTAATATTTACTGAAATTTTGTGATTTTATTTTTAATAATGTTTCATAATATCAAACGTGAAATAAACTTTTAATGATATATGATCTGAAATTTTTGTTTGTATTGTAAAGTATATTTCTCTCTTCTTTTCGTGTTTAATTTATATACTTTTCCTTCCGAATCAAATAAACGCGCTGAGTAGACTTTACTCGTTTATTTACCACAGCAAATATTTAACCACGATGCAAAGCTGTTCTACTGCCCTGTGGACCACAAGTCGTAATTACATATCGATCGAAGATTTCCCTCTTAGCTGTATTTTTTTTCAAGACGAATCCCAATAACAGATAACTGCCTTCCTTTTATAGCATTTATTGAATCCATCGGTCAAATCGATTATCTTAACTGTTTCTTGTAATTGATAAGAATATCGTAATAATCGTTCAAAATAAAATTTAAAAAAAATGCAATAAAAGAAAACTCAAAAACACAAATCAATACATTACTTTTTATATATCAATCCATTAATAACGATATATAAATATATAAATTAATTAAAAATTTATTGTTAATGTTCAAAATTTAATAACAATACAATATGTGATATATATCTA
>NW_017259321.1:7117-9849 GCF_001594045.1 Atta colombica
TTTAAACATTTGATTTTCAGAACTAAATTGTAATGGCATTCGAATATTTAAAAATGTCTATACTTCTATATACTACAATATAATATTATTCACGATCAAATTTCATTTAAGCAATATCTTATTTTGTTAGCATCGAAAATAAAATTCATTATTTATTACGTGAAAATTAGGCGGTAAAATATTTAAAAAAACATTTTCTTCCCTCTTAAGAGAGTTTCCAGTAAAATGAGTCTTAAAAGAAATTAACAAAGAAAAAATATTTGCTTTGAATAGAAGCTACTGGGTGTAATAATAATTTATTCAATTCTTGAAACTGTTTGTTGCATATTTCAAATCTGTAACTTTCTTATTTATCCTAAATTTAATTACTATATATAAAATGAATCCATCTTTATATAAATTCATCCTCGCATCAAGGATCGTGTCACAGTAGTCTTGTCAGAGAAGTTCGTAGTGACTTATGAACTAATGGATTTCTCTTCGAAAATGTTACAAAACTTTCTAGATGGATAGCATACATGTTTCATCAAGAGATAATGTATCGCAAAGATGATCGTAAATGTATTGTAAAGAGCGCTTTGCTACAATGCTTTGCTGACTAAATATGAATGGATATGGCTGGTTAAATCTTTCACGTGCAGTGAAAGAATAAACATTATACCTGTATAATATCGCAAATCTGAAAAGTATTTATGAATTTTTACAAGTGTACTTTGTAAATGCGCAAATTTTACGTTGATTTAACGAGAAAAGTTGGACAAAGTGATATTACGCGAGATTATATTCGCTCGAACGAGAATTGCAACACATCCAAAAACAGAGAATTATCCTTTACACGTAAAAACAATTCTATATGCATAAACGTCGGTCGCATAGTGACACAATGTGCAATGGGATCTACAGGTGTTCGTGAAGCATACAAGGATACGTCACTGTTTATTCAGTGGACACGTGCTTGGTCTTGTCTAAAAATCAATAAACTAATAACAATAATAATAATGTGACCTATGAATAAGTAATCACTGGTTATTTTCTTGTTGATCTCTCATTATAAAATTTTCTTCTTTTCCAAGGAACTCATTTTTCAAATACTCTCTACCTCTTATATAAAGACATACGTTTCTCAAGTTGCAAATTATAAAGCACATAACGTCCCGTAAAAAATGACACCTGGTCTGTTCGTAAATGGAGACCATTACTTACAAGAAAAACTCATGGAAGTGTTCCTCTCTGATTTTAAACTTTAAACATGTTTTCTTGATAAAAATAAGGGACATTTATCTTTTATCTTTTATAAGGATCTAATCGCTAAAAAAACACCTTTTAAAGAAAATGTTGTTCGAACTAAATGTCATCGAAACTGTAACAAAATGTTTGAAATAAAAAAATTGAATAGTTTCAAAAATTTAGAGACGATTAGTCGTAATGTAAGGATTTATACACAAAACGATTTATGTGTTACTGACATATCACTGCATATATATCTCACATCAATATTTCACGCACATATCACACAAATTTTCTTATAACATCTTAATTAGACATCTAAAACCTGGTTCCAGCAATGCATGCCTAAGCAGAAGTTATTATAATGTCAAAATGATTCCAAAATCATCATTAAAAGTCATTTTTCAATCATTTCATTTTAATGTTATTTTGATGTTATTGTGACTTGTTGTTCTGCTGCTTAGACAACCTTGACTTTAATCTTGGTTCAATTTTCTCTTTATCTTTCTCTAACTCTAAGAATTAAAACAAGATAAACCATAAGTTAAAGAGATTAAAGTTAAACCTTACATTAGTGAAACCAGACTTAAATTCAATTTTAAGAACTTCACGTTGTTTTTCCGAGGAAACTACTAATCTCGATTACTATTTCGTAAGTCCAATTTGCACATCTTTTACATGAAACAATATGACAGCTCTATAGCGACTAGAGTATCATATTGGTCTAAAAAATGCTAAAAAAGATTTTTGGATCAATTTCGAAATTTTTTTCTTATTCTCAACATAAACTCCACTTCACAGGTACATATTAATGCGTATACTTTAATTCTAGATTTTCGAATTTGTAAAAAGGAAAAAGGTAATTGTTATATAAAAATTATATGATTTAATCAGTAATACAAACGGCTTTAGGACCCCCTTAACAGTACTTAAGAATTTTAAAAAACTTTTCTTAATTTTTATTTTTTATAAATACAAATTTTTTATTTACATAAATTTTTTAAAATTATTATTATAAAGTACTTTTCAACTTTAAATCATTCAACTTTATTCAGAACATTTTTTTCTATCTCTAGTTTCGATTCACTTTAAAAGAATCAATTTTCTTCAAAAGAATATTACATTACCTAAGAGTACAAAAATGAGCTTTTATAAAAAATAATTTATTCCTTATTTTTGTCTTAAAAGCAATATATTCAAAGTCACTTCCATGAGTTTCCTTATCAGAATATGTCAAAAAAATATAGTCTCTAAAAATGCAGGTTTTTAATATTCTCATTGTTATACCAAATATGATTCTTTAATTCTTGACATAATACAAAACAATTTCTTTCAAAATCTTTCAAAACAATTTGAAAATAAAATAAATACATTAACATGTACATAAACTAAATCGCGATTTAGATTGTGAATCAGTGAATTGTGCAACCATCAAGTTATAAAAGTATAAAAAACACGCACTATTTTCTAAATATTAAGATAATAAAATTAATATTAAATTACAT
>NW_017259321.1:9949-11586 GCF_001594045.1 Atta colombica
ATCAACAATTTCACCCTGCAAATGAGAATAACCGCTAACACACAGTCATCAGGTATATCTAGAGTTAGCAAGTCTCAAGGGGATAAACCAAGATCCTAATATCCTCGCACATACAGAAAACACATCCTGCGTAACCAGCAAAGATAAATTGATCTGCTGCGCCTGACGGACTCTGGTATCAAGTCGTGAGACATTGTGTAGATATCGAGAACAGTAATTGATTAACGAGCAAGCAATTTCCAAATAAAATCTTTGTACTAATTTTTATTCTACTAAACTATTCCATATTTTGCTCCATATCTGTCTTAATATATTGTATATCTTTCAAAATATACATAAATATTTGAAAATAGATAAGCAAAAAAATGTGCAAACGTATCTTTTTTCTTTCAAAAAAATCTAATATAATAATCAATTTTTTTTAACTTTTAAAAACTTAATTAAAATATTAATTTTCATTAATTTTATATTTATTCTTATAACAAATTAGAAATTTGAATATATTATAATATATTATTGTATTTTCTCAAAAGAAGAATTACTTTTTTAAAATTAAAAAAATTACTAGAACATTGTTGCATTTAAAAATTAAATTTCATATTATGATCTACTATGTTAATTTATGAATCTGTATTATCCATAGAAGAATATATTTTTTTTCAACAATTTTTTATATAACATATAATAATTCCTGTTACAAAAATCACACGATATCAAAATTAATTAATATCTTTTCGAATTTTTAAACTCATCTATTTTCTAGAAACATGTCTTTCTATATATAAGTACGCCCCGAAAGAAGGAATCAAATTACGAAAAAAGCTTTCCCTTGATCTTTCAACTCTTCCTTTCTTATTTCATTGGTAGCGTTGTTACGAGGATAAAACGAAACATTCATCTCAAGTGAGTTTTCTTCGAAAATACACGGTCTGATCAGGAAATAAATCCTCAGTCCAGAACTACATCTCTGACTATAACATCGCTGTGCTCATCAGTATCCTGGTAAATTAACGCAATCTTGAATAGTGAAAGATTTAAAATCATTGATACAAATACCGATTTCATTGCACGCGTTTAACAAATATTAAAATATGAGATTAATAGCACACATTCTACTTATTAAGTAATCGTTATATCATTAATTAACTTAAAGTTAACGTAAATAACTTAAAGTTGATCTATTCTATGCTCGCAGTGTTTCATTTAATGAAAAAATTCAATAATGACATCGATAATTTCATTCTGTTACCATACAATATAATTAATATGAGATCAAGTTAACGACTAATTAAAATACAATGTACATTCCATTGAAAATATATAATCAAAATTCACTATTGTGCGTACTATTATACATTTCAAACGAATAAATCCTGCAAAATATATTATTAATGTATCATTAATGAAAAATCGATCGATTATTTCTTGTTACTTCAATTCGATTATATTCTTTTCTATTATTCCACACTTTCTCGATTCAAAACCAATAATTTTTCAAAAATAGATTTAAATCGAAAAGTTCAAAGTGCGATAGTATAAATATACTGATTCGCAAAAAAAACCGTTAAAAAACGGACAAAAAACTGATTGACGTTACGTTGCCCATTTTTTGCGAGTAAATATATATATATATATAT
>NW_017259321.1:11686-15329 GCF_001594045.1 Atta colombica
TTTATAGTAAAGCAAAATATTTATTTCATAAATAGTTCTCGCTTCTCGATATATTTACAAATCGTGCAAATTAATTAATTATGAATTAATTATTTTGCACAATAAAAACAATAATAAGGTGCCATTTCATGAAACGCTGAAAAGCAATGTCAGCACAGCGACGGTTCCAATTTGACGCTTAGTATTTGACGCTGAAAGTTGAATTTATTCAACTTCCAAAGTGACCGATCGCTTGGTTCAAAATTGAACATTATATGTGACACTACATCATTTTCCTGCATTTTTCAGAGTCCAACGTCAATATAAATATAATTATATATTTGACGCTAGAAATAAGCGTTGAGTTTCAATATGAAAAGGCATCTTTTAAAAATCAATTTCAGTTAAAAATCAACATATACGATACTCGATATAAATGCAGTTATGGAAACGTGCAAACTCTATGCGATATCACTCGTGGGCTTTAACTGAAAGAATATTTAAATCGCAACATAGATATATTCATATTAGTTTTATAAATATTATTTAATCTTCAAAGAAAATTAAAGTATTATACGTACATATATTATATATGTGCGCAAAATTATTAATATTTAAAAATTATTGATATTTGAAATTATTGAATATATGATATTGCACGGAAAATCTTTTACAGATTGCAACTAACAACGACCTTTAGCCTTCTACTGCAGAAAGCTCGATATCTCATAAAGAATCATCTTTCAAGCGGCGAGAAATGATAATAATACAAAAAGAAGCTTTCATAAAATGATGACGCATCTATTGTTATCGTACGTTAGAATAATTATACACAATGATGCGAGAATATATAATACTAGAATGTATCACTTTTGTATTACTGTGCAAAATTATCGAAATTGGAAAAAAAAACAAGTACAAACAGTTTTTGTAAGTATTGACACAACGATGTCAATAATTCATTAATCATTAAATGTTTGATTTGACATATAGCGAGATACGCTCGAATATGTTTAGCATGAGAAAAGGCAAAACGTGTCACGCTTTTGTGCGCACTCTTCTGCGCGCAAACTTTTCACATTTATCGGGAACTGGGCGGAACTCGTCGAAACGAACTTCCACTTTCATCATACAAATGCTCCTTCAAGATAGAACGGTAAATGACGTAATAGCTCATCAAAAGCATTATCAATGCGTCTACAGTACTCATACATCGTAATAAAAAATCATTTAATTCTGATATACGTTAACGACAATATAACAATTTAAATAAAAAAAAAATATAATAATTTAAATAAAAATAAAAAAACAAAAACGAAAAAAGCATGTAAACTTTTTTTCTTATTTAACTCTCTACGATTTGGATTTTTTTTGGCACAAGCAAAATTGCATTCTCAAATTTCTCCAAAATGTAAGAAATTGGAGTTGTCTTTTCTGAAATATATCTTGTTAAAAAACTATTCTGTAATGTAAGAGAAAAAGTAATCCTAAATTTTTCCATATTTTTTGAAAGAACAAAAAAAAACAAATTGCGGACATAGGGAATAAAAACATGATATTAAAAACAGAGGATTAAGATCTGCTTTAAAATTGCAGAAAAATTGCTCAAGCATTACTGATGATTAATTAACAAACATTCCCCGTTTCACCCTAAATTTATCATGTCAACGTGAATCAAGCCAGTGCAAATTAACGACACAGCAAAAAGCGGAAGTCGCGAGTTTAATGACGATGAAACTTTTGCCGAGGTGCTCTTTGAAGAAAGCTTTAAACTTCCCGGCAATAACTTGTGACTTATCACAGGCAAGCTATATTCAGTGGCAGCTTTATTCACGATTCATACTAGCGCGGCGAGAAAATACGACATGTCTTTATTACTCGGGACAATATCAAAAATGAGCATGCATTGTTTATCGTGGAAAATGACGTGCTTAGTGATTCACAAATAGTACTGTGAAAGTTACCGTTGCGTCCATGATGATAAATATTTAGACATCGTAAATGCATATAGGTAAATGCATATTTCCATTACACGCCGAATAGAAACTTCATTAAATTTGAAAGTGGAACCTTTCTAACTAATTAAATGGAAAGAACAAGTGAATGGAAATCAAGGAAAAAATTAATTAATATCAAATGCGTCTTTTTTCTACAGCCGAAAAGGAATTCAACAATATTTAGCACCTAGAAAATTCTCGCAATAAGTTTGCGATGATTCCTCTATTTACTGCAATGGAAAATTACCTTCACTGTGCAATGTAACCCCGTTTCACAGTAATTATAATTTATTTGCGACGTTAATGGCGACGATGTGCGGAGTTCTGACGCCATCGAGTTTATGACGTAGTTCATATCGTGCAATCCGATTATACAAGAATATAACCGAATATAACACTATTACTTGTCTTTTTCCAGATCTTTCTTTTACTTTTCTGAAATAATACAATTGAGAACTACCTCAACTTTCCCTTGAAATTATCTGAATTTCTTTCTATTCCGTGCATATATTATCGTACTTTCATCTGTATCAGATTCCGATCTGAATATTTAAACGTATTCGTTCAAGAATGAAATCAGTGATCGAATTAACCAATCTTTTAAATCTTTTAAAAATATTCATAGGGAACAAAAACGTTAAAAAGAATGTGAAAATTTAAAGAATATTATTGAAGTAAAAAAAATAGCGTAATCGATATTTTGATATGTTTATAATTAAATAAATTTATAATTAATTAAATTTGTAATTTAACAACTACAAATTTTATTTATCTATAGTTATATGAGTTGGTTCAGATTGCTTCTCGTTCTAATGAAGCAAACTGCAATATTCATGAAATGTACAACGATTTATCGAAACACGGGGATAATCCGTAAAGCGTAGCTTCTGTAAATTATAAAATCTTGTTATTAATAAAGTTATTGTGCAATGTTATGCTTAATCGATACTCTCAATTGCTTCATTTGATATTATCAAATATGACCGAAGCTATGAAATTATAATTAATTAATTAGGCAGTAATAATATTATTGCACAATACTACATACACACACACACACACACACACACACACACACACACACACACACACACACACACACATATATATATATATACATATTCAGTCAATTATATTGTTCTATTATATTCACGATCAATTGCGAATACTTTCACTTTGTGTAACGATGTAACAAAATGTAAACATCCGTTCGCTTCCATATAAACATGAGCGCGAATTAATATCGCTCATATATGATGGATGGCTAAATCGCAGAATTAATACAGAAATTAACATGCATGTTAAATTACGAACAAACTTCGAGAACCGCAAAGCCCGCGCGTTTGAAGCATTATAATCTAATCGATGGAGAAATTTGAAAGAGTTGCATAATCGCGCCAATTGCATTTCTCGCGCATTTATCCGCATTTATCGAAACCGCACTGACGTAGATTCGACATAGCTTGTTATATTCATTCACTTTTACGTGAGTAAATTTTTCTACAATCTATTGCGCATAATGAAAGAAATATTAAGAACAAGAATAAAGATTAAATTTATGAAATAAAAAAATTAGAAATAGAGATATAAACGAAACGCAAATACTGTAAATAAAAACGTAAATACAAATACTATAATACATATTATATATTATATATATATTATAA
>NW_017259321.1:15562-29467 GCF_001594045.1 Atta colombica
TATTATATATTATATATTTATTATTATGGCATTACATAAGTTATGTTCAATTTCTATTTCTTCTTTTATTTTTCTAAAATAATCTAAAGAAGTTTAGATATGAAATTTTTTTAGAGAACAAGCTACAATAACATTGTATTTTTGCATTACTGATTTTAATTAATCATATCGTCCACGCTTTTCAATTTGCTAATAATAACATTCCACGATACAACGAACAAAACGCGACAATAAACAATCATGCATCTTAAAAAGTTTAACCGGAGAGAATTTTTATTATTTATCGTTAATATAAAAAAACTTACATAAATTGCAGTTTACATTTACAATAAATTAAATTTTAAAAAATGTAATTGTGTTAATTTTTTATAGCTTAGCGCCGAGACACTATCAGTGTCTTCAGACAAGAATATATTTTTATTAATATTATCACGTATCAATGCAATATGATGCGTAAAAGTAACACATTTTCAGACGCCATATATTTCCTCTTTGTCTATTTCGCTAACAACATGGAAACAAGATCAAAATTGTTAGTCTCGAGGGTACTCACATACACACATTAGTAACTTTCTAGAAAAGGCACAAACAAAGCAACGGACAGTGGATGAAGCGGAGACTCATAATTAGGTTGTTAGCTAATGGGGAACACCGCAAGCAAATAAGTGTGCGCGACATTACAAATTAATGTAAGGCATTCACGTGTCTCTTCTCAAATAGGAAACGTCATCTTCTACATGTGTAAAAAGTATGGTGAAAAAAATTTTTTTTCAAGCAAGCGATCAAATTGAATTGCTATTTCTATCGATTTTGCAGTTTACGCTTAATATATGTCAAATCAAATTGGCAAAATCATTTAGTTATTATTGAGAAGAAAAAATCCAGATAAATTTTATTATATGAATGTAAGACAAAAATATAACCAATCAAATTTTTGTATAAATATAATTTCTTGTAGCAAACATTATATACTTTTTTATGTGTCTATATTACATTTATTGTAGAATGATCTTGCGCATGCAAAAATGTATTGATACCTTTAATTAAAAAAAACATAATAAATCTAAAGAAAAATGAAAACTTGATTATTTAATTAAATGAGACACGATATAGATTTTCTTTTTCAGCCATTCTAACATCTACATTACATCACAGTCGACTCATTGCGTATAATTAATATAAGTTATATAATATTTCCGCGCAAAAACGTGAAAGTTCACCTGAAGGAAAGAGTGTGTTTTGAGTGATTTAAAAGGTTATTAATATCGCATGGCGCAGTATTAAAAAAAAAGTAATATTAATCGTGAGAATATTATCAGATTTTTATTCGCAAAGATTCAAAGAGATCTTAAACTCCGTCGAATATATTAAGATTTGTTATATTGAACAACCATATACAATTTTCACTTTATCTCGCGCTAAACTTATCTCGACATTTGCACGTGTATTTCCATGTATAAAATAATACGAAATGAAAAGCAAGAAGAACAGCAAAGTAAACTTTCAAAAATATTATTTTATTAATATTAAATATTAATTAAAAATATTAATAATTGAAATGTCGATATATTTTTAAACAAATTTAATCAAAAAAAAAATTTACTTGTCCGTTGATTTAGTAAATGCATTATTGTTTATATTAAATATGTATCAGCATAAATACCAAATTAACAAGCAAAATAAATAGTCAATTCTAATTTCTTAAATTTTAATAAAACTTTTTAATATCTACAAATAGTCGTTTAAAAAAATGACAAAAGAGGTTCTCATGGAAGAGATTCTTCATAATCATTTCATATTTATTCATATTTATGTAATAATAAAATAAAAATAAAAAAATACGTTTTTATTAAAATAGATCAAAAGATACAAAATGTCGACAAACAAAAATCAGCGCGCCTCGACTTCCTTTCGCTCACTCATTTCTGGAAATATAAAAAATACAAAAAGACCGTTTATAATATTTTTACACAAGTCCGTATTTTAATATATCGAAGGCATATACGGATATAAAAAAAGAGTGAGACAAAGAGGAGAATAACTGTACTAGCAAGAATTTCAATTTGTTCTCTGGTACACCTTTTCGACCATCGTCAATCGGCCACGTAAAACATTCCGAAAAACAATCAAACGGTGGAAATTGAATGTTCGATTGTCGTTCAATTCACAGCTCTATTTCTAGCGCCCTTGTGTCTGCTAGTAATTTATCGACATGGACACGATCATTAAAGGATTCCGCACTAATTACATGGAAAATTAGTGAAATGAGTTAGTTTTTCATATATATATGTAATTCGTAAGATATGAACAAAAGATGTCATATGGTGTATTAAAGATGTAAAACTTCATAGAGTATCTTTGATACATAGCTTAAAAATTATTCATTATTGAGATCAATATTTTTTGTTCATCATATTATGACATCTTATGTCTATGATATCTTTTGTTCATCATATTATAGAACCTTGTATGTATGACATTCTTTGTTTATCACATTACAAGCTATAATAATATTATACATGAAGACTAACTTTATTTAGTTGGACATCTTTTTAGGAAGTTGAGGCGAGATGATTTTTATTTATATCTTTGGATCTATGATTTTAATAAAAGTGTATTTTTTTTATTACTAAATGTAAATAAATATGAAAAATAATTATGAAGAACGTAATCTCTCCAGCGTTCGTAATTTTTTTAAATGATTTTATTTGTAGATATTGAAAATTTTAATTAAAATTAAAAATCAGGATTAACTATTTTAATTATTTCACCGGACTCTAATTTTCCATATATATAGAAATCCTTTAACTGGAAATCAAACATTCAAAATACAGCACTGAAAATAGAAAAAAATAGCATATATTCCGGAAAACAATTATACACAATGCTAAATAAAAACGATATTGATATCCAATTAAATATAACCAGTTGTTTCTAAACTATAAAGAACTATAAAGATAATATTTGCGTATTTCATCCTAGACAAACACGATAAAAAACAATTCAATATAATAAAAATGCAACTATATATGTGCAACAATTTCTGGCATTTTAATATAAGTCTCCTATAAATTTAATTAAATTTATCATTATAAAAAAATATAATACATAACAAAAGCAGTTTTATATATTATAATAAAATATTTCTATCTTTTTTTCTTTAATGCTTATGTATATAGTATAGACAATTTTAAGTCAAAAACATAAAATACAATAATTGTGGCATTAATTATGAATAACACATATATATAGATATAAGCATTGATCGTACATACAATGACTGCCAAGTTTATGGTCACACATAATCTTACGATAATCTTTGTTAATCTATTCTTCAGTTAATATTATAAGTTAATAAAATTTTTATTACAATCAAATTAAGAACAGAATATTTAAAATACTAGAATAAGTACTCATATAATAGATTTTTATTTGTAAAGATTTTTTATATAAACAATACAATTAAATTGATCGGAAATTTTTGGCAGCCACTGTATTTTATTTCGTTCTATACTGTCTAAATCTTTTGGAGTAAAAAGTAAGCCAATCTTGAAAAAAAATAAAAAATAAAAAATTTTCACTCTTAAACAAGAATAGCAGATTTTCATTCTTCTCTCTATTTGTAATCCAAAAGAAATCTTACTCCAAAAAAATGAAATCTTACTTCTAAAGAGTAAAAATCTGTCATTCTTGTACAAGAGTAAAAATATTTTCTTTCTTGTTTCAAGACTGGCTCAATTTTCAATCTTTTGGCTTAAGCTGATTTCACTCCAAAAGATTTAAAGAGTATAATCATCCGGATAACGAAGAAGGGAGGGAGAAAGGGGTGAGACATTCCTAGATACATGCGGAATCAAAATTCGTATTAAATCTTCACTCGGAGGCGAAGATAATTCCCTGAACGCTGCGACCCTACAACGCCATTCTCACCTTCTTCGCAACCTTGACATTGACGGAATTGGGGACAGATGATAAACTCACCTGCTGCATCGGATACGCTGCGCTACCGACAAGAAGATCCCATGCCCACGCAAAGATTCGCGCGCAAATGTGCATTGACGTCACCGCCACCTTACAGAGCCCACTGCTGCCTGTACCAGCGGCAGCACCCCCGCACACTCCCTCCGCCTCCGCGATTATGACGGCCTCGCGGATGCGTTGATACACCACCCGAAAACGGCTCACATCGCGAATGATCACATCTCACTACCGCCTCCCGCTCTCGCGCGCGACGCCGCGTCGTGCGTGATCCGAGATTATTAATTACCCATCCGATATCGATCACGACGAGCGGGCGCGGTGACCACGAAACGCATCCTCGAACGAAATCGACAGGTACCTTGGCATGATGGATTCGGTAACGGCCACTACACTGATAATGCGATTCTCCGAAGGTTTCCACTATACTCGATTATCTCGATCGAATCGCCCGATCGCGCGCGGCATCGACCGGCAGATGTTTTCCGCGACAACGTTCTGGCAATTCACTGCCACGAAAACTGCTGCGCGTCACGTCGCGTTGCGATAATCGTTACGCGTTTGTTTCGAATGCGACAAATGAGCGACGATGGAACACTATACGCGTTGCGAGAATGGCTGTTTTTTATTTTATTAATCGACTGCAGTCTCTCGTCTTCGCCAAATATTAAATATATATCTATCTCACTTTAAATTCCAAAAATATATACAAGTTCAGTCACAGAAAACAAACCTAATGTCACTCTTGCGCGCCCAACGATGTATGTATCGTTGAATATTATTGTCCGATAATGAGAGGCAGGAAGAATGGTTATCTCCGTTGAAACACTGCCATTACGAGCGCCACGTATCATTCACCCCGACACAAGGACGTCTTGTCGGTCTTGTCCGCAAACACGGCGCGTACGAACTACTTGTTGATCAGCGCCCCTGAGACTAACTGCCTGCGCACGATCTGCGCTTCGCCGTGAAGTTGACGCCAATTCCGGCACGTTGACCACTAAACGCGTGAATAATTAACTGTCGCAGCTGTCCATTAATTCAAATTGCCGTTCGATGAGAGAGGGAATGATCTCCGTATTTCTTCGTAACAATACGAGCATCACGACTGACAACTGTTATCGTGATAAAAGTATTCAATTCAATTCGTTGGCACTGTTTCGGTATAGCGCATAAAAAAACGTAGCCGAAACGAGTTTGTAAGAGATAATAGATACAGTGAGTGCAAAAAGTATTTGCAAAGAGAAAATATTTAAAAGGAAACTTATTTTTTAAAAGTACGTATTAACTGTAATTTATTAGTAAAGAATTAAATAAACTGTATATTTCTCAAAATTATCTTACCTAAAAAAATATGTAATAATTAAAATATATTATCTTAAAAATAAACGAAAATGAAAAATCATATTGAGCTGATAAATAAGTTCATTCGATTTTAGTTCAAAATTGTATACAATATTTTTGTTACGAATGGACAAAATTTAGATTTAAAAAAGAATTTTAAAGCTGAAATCTCTATTTTTTAAAAGTTTACTATATTTTTTGAGTTTATATAAATTTGATAATTTTTATATATGGAAAACTACGAGTTAAAAAAAATGGAAATAATTTTTTTCTCACTTTATGGGCCTGTCACATGCTCAAAAAAAATTGTAAAAATTGTCAACTATCTAATGTGAAAGCTTAAAGTTTTCCCTAAAAATTCATTTTTAAAAAATGAATCCTGCGATTTATTGTTACTGAATTACTTATATATAAGATATATAAGATATATAAGAAAGTATTCTTACTTTAATTGCACATAACTCTGTTTAAAAGACATTGTACTACAATTAAAAAAATAAATTGTTTTTTCCTACTCTAAAAAACCGAATGAACTTATTTATCAACTTAATATTACTTGAATTCACAAGAAGTATTTATATAAATTCGAGAAATATAGATTCTAACACTGGTATTAATTCAGAATCGATTCTTACATTTGAAACTGTAATATCTTAGGTACAGTCTTAAGATATCATAAACCAATCATAAGACTCTATTAGCATCTTAAAAGCTTACTTAAGATGGTCTTAGAAATAGACTATGAATACCATCTTAAAATCAGAAACACGCAGCTCTTTTGTTTGTATTACATATCATAATTCATTGTATATACATATAAAATATTAATTAATGTCTATTTTCTACAAATTGTATACATTTTTTTCCTATACGAATACTTTTTGCATTCACTGTAAGGTGAGATCCATTTAACGTGCAAAGCAAATGCTTCGAAATATTTTCAATTCGTAAATTTTTTTTTCTGATCAATGAAAAATTTGCAGCATTAAATAAACCGCACTTCTGAATGATAAATATTGCAATGATCAAAGTGATAGAAAGTTACGTAAAAAGATTCGGTTATACGAATCGAGTTTCTGACGTATGACCAACGCTGATCATTAATCAACGAATATCGCATGTCACAACAGTGCATACATGATTATCCAATTATTCGGGAGGTATCCTTTTATCGTCTGCATCGATAATATTGATAAACGTGCAAAATCCTTTGGCAAATCGTGCTGCACACAATTCCGAGGATGCGGAAATCGTGAAAAGTGATTTTCGTGAAACACGACGCGACGAATTCCCACCGTCTCTTTCTCTCGGTCGATCCGCACAAGTTGTACACGACACGCTCCGACGAGAGACCGAGCGATACTAAAACCTGAAACATGGAATCGCACGCGCGTGCTTAGACGCGCCAGACGACGCATCGCGTCCGCGTATCGCGTGTGTGCCGACTGATAACAAATTTAATCTTTGTCAAATCTCATAAATGTATACAAATTTAATATGAATATGTATGCTTATATATCGAAAAGGCAATAGAGCAAAAATATTATACTAATTAATTATGCGTAAACATAACGATAAGTTTTGCAATTTTTATCTGCACGTTGAATTGCAACAAACCTCGCAGTTTCCAATTTAATTCCTGCCTGAAAATTTTATTTAAATAATATCTCTCCGTTGAGAGAAAAAAATATATATATATATATTGAATCTCAATAAATAATTGTTTGGATAGTACTAATATAACATTTATTTATAGAAAATAAATATTTGCTAAATAAAAAATATAATAGTTAAATCAAGTAGATATGCATATTAATATTTAGTCAATATTCAATTGGCTTCAAACAAATATTTATTAAAATCTGTTACATTTTTCTTTCAGTGTAATATAATATTTTGTACATACATTTTAAAACTGTCATGTACAACATACATGTTATATAATCTCTTTGAAGATTTAAAAGAGGGACATTATGAAAAGGCTTGTTTTTACTGTGCTTAAGAAAGACATCGTTTCTTATAATTTTTGAAACGAGAAATCCGATGTTGTTACTTTAAAAGAAATACATAAAAATCGAGTTTAACTCAGAAACAACCATCTGGCACAGTCACATGTTTTATACCCCAGCGGCAAGAAAGTATAAATTGTTATAAAATAAATATTATTTTCTCTTTTGTTTTAAATATATCTTTTTTCTTCTTTAATTAACTCTTTCTAAACTACTCTTTACGAATCCTTAAATATTCAATTGTCAAAAATCTGCAAAAAAGTACGTATTTAATTACATTAATTAAAATCTATTTTATATTATATTAACAAAAAGTGAGTGATGTACATTCGCGCCGTGCGTATTTAATTATATTAATTAAAATCTTTATTTTTTAATATTTTTATAATAAACCATTTTAATGCTTATTCCGCTACGTGCTTATTTCGTTTAATATTTATTTGATTTCTACTTACTTTTTTTAGAAAATTATGATTAAATCCATAATGGTTCTAAACTGGAAAATAATTAATATATTACATAATATATTATCAATAATAGTGATTTTAATTAGGATATAAAAACACATCAGATGATCGTTTATGTAAGAAAAAAAAGATATGACTACTCACAAATCAGGAAAATCAGGAAAATGAAGTCACAATTATTAGCAGAATCGCCATGCCACAAATCTGTATCAAAGATACACAGTGTATTACATCATATTTTGACATATTTTAAAATATAGACTATCTTAATTTGCTATTTAATCTTGGAATATCTATAAGTTTAAAGATATGCGAGTTGGTATAAAGGGAGTACACACTCAGAACACCTCAAAAATTTTTATTTTATATTTATATGTTTTAGGCCCGGTTGCATCAATGTTACTTTAATTTTAAGCGAGATTTAAAATTCTCTTTGTTCCTGTCTCTTTTTAGTTTTAAAATGAGATAGAGAGAATTTTATGTTTCGCTTAAAATAAAAGTAACGTTGCAACCGAGTCTTAATAATATATTATATTATATTATAAATATATTAAATAAATTTACATTTATTATCCTTGTGAGACAAAAGAATATAAAAATAATGAACTTTCAGACTTCTGGACATCTGAGCAATACTTTTTATTTTCATCTTCCAGGATAATTTTAAAGAAAACCAAAACATGAGCTGTGGCCACCTACCTACCCACTCAAAGATTAATAGCAAAAATATCAGACAACTGAAAGTTTCGTGCGCTTGCACAAACATGTTCGAATCAGCTATATAAGTAGCTATATGACTAGGAGAAAACCGACGTGAACTTGTTCAAGTAAAAACTTTCCGTTGATATTTTTGCTATTAAATACAGCATTTTTATAAAATATTTCATATTTTTAATATTCACGTATAATACATTATCATCGATACGTGGTCTGTTTTCTGTTCCTGCATTAATATTCTCTTTCTCACTTTCTCACTTTCAACAAATATCAAACATATACCTGTCTCATTTCAAGTTCCAAAAATTCAGTCATAGAAAACAGACCTATGTACAATTAGCGACTCGACTTTGAGAATGACTGACGTCACGCACTTTCTCGATTAAAAAAATTTTATTTTTTATGCGTTTCGTCATTATATGACGTAATTTTAACTAGCATTGTTGAACTCCTCGTCTCAAAAACTTTATAAAACGATATCTATATATTTTCTCGAATACAGCAGGCCTTTTTATAATACTTTTCTTTATTTACGTATTTAACTGAAATTGTTAATTATACACGTATAAAGATTTTCAGTATCATGAAAACGTTATTACAAATTTTCTGAAAATAACTAACTTATTAATAACTTATTAATAACTTTTTATTGTTACAAAAAGCATCATGCCTGTTTTATAATTAGTTTTACAAACAGAGCAATTACATCTTTTTCATATAAGTTTTCGCTATTATTCAAGCTAATCTAATTTTTTACAAGATAACTTAAATGATATATCAAATTAATGAACAAATAGTTATTACTACAATTTTAGAAATTCTTTTTTATAATATAAATGTACATAATAGAAATTTAAACTTTTCTTTCTATATTAATAATTAAAGAAACAAACTATAATATATTAATTTTAATTAAAGAATCGCACGTACAGTTACATTGCATTACAGTTAAAGCATAAAGATATATGCATTTAAGTCCTATTACTGCAATTTTTGTAAATATAAAAAAATTTTTCTCTCTATTTGTCTTTTTATTTACTAAAAAAAAAATATATATTCCTTCTCTTATTTTTTAAATCAGCCTTGTAACTAAAAACTATTTTTTGCTACTGCAGATAATATAAACGATTAAGATCAACTTGCTTTGTGAATATAAGAAAATTAGTACTGTTTATATATTAGCGTTGAGAAACATATATAAACGAGAAAGTTAATTAAATGTGCTTAATTAATAACAAGATGAATACAACGAATAATAACGAAGTTTATTTTTTGCATACTATGCTGAAACCAAATTGAAAAAAAATATAAATATTATAGTTACAAAGAGAAATAGAGTTCTATGTTTGCAGAATGGGCGACATTTGAATAATTAAAATCTTGAAGAGCAAAATTCAAAGTGACCTTCACGCTTGCATTGTATGTACGTCAAAGCATTTCATGTACTCCAAAATAATTACTAAAAGTTACTTTTTAATCAATAACGATTTATTTTGATCAATATACATTAAATTAATTAACATTATAGTTATACCAATAAGTATAACTGATTATCTCTTTTTAAACTAATAACAATAATCCTTGTGTGTATAAAATGTTTTTGTATGGAATAATTCCATATAATTTCATATCTAATTTATCAAATGTCAATTAAATTATTTTGCTGAACAATCGATACACGCAATGTATACTTTCCGTTGATTATGTCACTGATAACAATTATATATTTTATCAAATTTCGATTATTGGGATTAGTGGATAGAGTCGCCTATTATGGGATAGGTTTCCAATATGAGATAGCGGGATTTCTGCTAAATTAATAAGCGCATATTGTTGATTTTATTATGAATTTATTACTTATAGAGTGAAACTATTTAATAAAAAACTCATTATTAAATCATGCACATAGTAGTTGTGAAAAAAGATTTTTGAAATTGGATGTTGTCGAATTTTATTGAGGTTAATTTTCAAACTTTGTTTTATTATATAATAAATAAATATTTGGTAATAAAGTCTGCATGCAGTGATAGAGTAAGGTCATATTAATAGGAAAACACGTGATATAATGATTTGTTTAACTATAAAGATTAGATTTGGTGATCATGAAACCGTAAGGCATGAAAGTCGTAATATGAGATACTTAGGATATTCCTAATATTATATGAGAGCATAAACAATTCAATATGCCAAAGCACTATTGAACGAAATATTAAAACTGATGATTCTATTGTTAAGATTACTCACACATACTCGCATACACATACATCGAAAAATTATATAATTATTATGTATAACATTTAAATTCTTTGTTCCTACTTATATAATAATATAATAATATAATAAAAGTATGTAAAAAGCTTTCCTTTATTTTTTTCTTAGTTTTCTGTTATGAGATCTCACCTCATACAAGAAAACTCTTGTATCTCATAGGAATCTTTTTTTTGAATGAGCAAATTCGATACAAAAATTTCACATACAACAAAGTATAGCTACTATCGATCGCTAACTTTTGGTGATAAATCTTGAATATATTTCCCATAAAATTAATATAAAATAGGAATTAAGGTTGCAAGTTATAAATTACATACAAATCTTTAAAAAAAGGTATCTCATATTAGGCGACTTTACTCTATATAGTACTGATCGAGATTTGGCTGATGATTGATGAAATTCTCTGTTTAATTTTATTTAAAAAGAGGACGAAGAGAGTTTCCAATCTAAATGTTAAGAAATTAAAAATAATTATTTATAAATGCTGTTAGCGATAACATAGATATGTTTCATTTCACGCATAATATGTTGCATGATGTATCATTTTGTTCTTTTTATTCGAAGAACAACAACAATAAAATGATACATCTTCCATTTAGTAATACATTCCATTTAGTAATACAAGTTGACACAAATATCATTCCATCTTTCTTTGCATTCCATGAGTAACAAGAAAGAAAGATGGAACGATACTTTATCAATACTGTGTCACTAAATGGAAGGCATCCTATGTGTATTATACTTGAAATGAAACGCACTCCAATGAGCTGCTCCAGTCAGAATAATGAATGCTACAAATTGATAGACATGAAGCTGCCAAAGTGAGGGGAAACATAATATGAATCTTTTATCAATAAAATATCTAATATTTATTTTCTGCCGAATAACATTTGATCGATAACATTTTGACATTGAGCCTTTCATTGTTTAAATACTTGCAATATATCTCCTGGAATCCTATTCTGTAACTTTTAACGATAACGTCGATATTGTTTATGTGTTGCGCAGTTTTTTCATCATATAAAGGCTGTGTTCCAAAATATCTATGCAAAGACACTATAACGATATTAACATTGTCGTTAAGAGTTACAGAATAGGACAGTTTGGCCGCGGTCCGATTCACGCGCTCACAATGCTTAAAAATCATTTTATCCTTGTTGTTTGTCAAATGTTAAACAAGACAATGATGCTCATGAGCGTGTCAGCATGAATCGAACCACTTAAGCTTCATGTACATACATAGCAATATATTGTGATCTTTAGGCCCGACCAACATTACTTTGATTTTAGGCATCGATGAGATAAGACTATTAAAAATCGTCAATCCTGGGCAAATTTTCGGCGATATAAAAAAGACCGAGGGCCCGGAATTAAAAAACGCTAACATTATCGACAATTGATATAAATTTGCTATTATTTAACATAAATATTTGGCTTATGCATTATTAAATTCATGATTTTTTATTATATAAATGTTTCATAAATAAATATGCATATTTGTAGAGCTATAATATCCTATATTGCAGAAAAATTACAATTTTTTTTCTGCAGTTATCATCTCTGTTGATAATCAAACTTTGACGATAACACTAAAATCACAATTTAAAAACAAATCGAGTGTTATTGAGTTCTAAATGCATAAATACAGCTACTAAACTAATAAATCATAAAATTAATGCAATATTATGAGTTTTTAACTCTTAATATTCTCGACACTTCAATATTCTCGAGGACGCAAACTCTCGTAAGAATGTCGGTCTTTAATAGTATTTCGTCGTTTTAGATAAGGTTTTTAAAACTCTCTCTGTCTCTGTTTCTTTTTCGTTTTAAAACAAGACAGAAAGAGTCTTAAGTTTCGCTTAAAGTCAAAGTAACGTTGATGCAACCGAGCCTTAAAAGTTTAGTATTAGTACAGGACAATAGCGAACCCGCGTCCTCCGCGTTAGTTAGGTCGTTACTTAACGAAAGAAGGTTATGTTCAGATGTCGCACTGTGCGGACAAGTTGGAAGAAATATAGAAAACGTATTGCTTCTGACATGTTTACCGATTCTGAAGATTTGGCGAGATTATATTGAATTTCATCAAGCTTGGTAAGCATCGCGATGCATTAAGGATTGACTAATTCTATACAAGAAGCACACGAAAACGCTACGAAAAGTCGTGTATATTATCGAACTCTGTACGTGCGAATGTGTCGATCTACATAGCAGGAAAGGTTAGGATTCGAAGCTTGGGTACGTAATAAGTGAACGTAAAGCAAGGAGATTGATCGTGGATATAAGGCAAGTTTTTTTTAAATTTCTAATTGTATTATGCGCAAATGCAACTCTGCTCTATATTGCATAATTGATCGATTGATAAATTAAAAAACTCGCTTATAATTATGAACGGTTGTGCAGATCGCGATACGTCAGTGCTACAAATCGAAACAACAGCCAGGGTTACGACATGAGTACTCAGCAGAGTCCAGCTGCCCTGCAATCCACTGTCGACCGTGAGAAGGTATATACATGGATAATCGAGTTATCGAATCCAGAGACAAGAGAGAATGCTCTTCTGGAGTTGAGTAAGAAACGTGAGGTAGTGCCTGATCTGGCACCCATGTTGTGGCACTCGTTTGGCACTACAGCTTCTCTCCTTCAGGAGATCATTAACATTTATCCAGCAATCAATCCTGCGACTCTCACAGCTTATCAAAGTAATCGGGTTTGTAATGCCTTGGCGTTGCTACAATGCGTAGCCAGCCATCCAGAAACGAGATCTGCATTTTTACAGGTAGGGTTATTCTATGATTTATAGCTTTAAGTAGCGATAAAATTCTTTCCTGCTCGATATAAATATTAATAATATTTAAAATATAATAATTATTATTATACTGACTGTATCTGTTTTATGAATAAAGAGGAGAATTTTATTTAACAAATGTATGTACAGTAGAATTCCGTTTATCTGCATTCCACTTATATAAACAAGTTCATGCTCAAATATCTGAATTCATAGCTGAGCTCCTATTATCTGAACTAAAGCACTGTAGTGCTGTGACTTCGAATAATAGAGCTCAATATACTTAACTCAGAATCATTCGATTATCGGAACTATCTTTTCCCAGGATAAAGAT
>NW_017259321.1:29567-34496 GCF_001594045.1 Atta colombica
GTTCTTGTATCCGTTTCTGCATACCGTAAGCAAGACACGTCCATTTGAATACCTTCGCTTGACAAGTCTTGGTGTAATTGGTGCACTGGTTAAAACCGATGAGCAAGAAGTGATCACCTTTCTTCTCACTACTGAAATTATCCCACTTTGTTTACGGATTATGGAAAGCGGCTCGGAATTAAGTAAGACTGTGGCGACATTTATATTGCAGAAGATACTGTTAGATGACAGTGGCCTCTCCTATATCTGTCAGACTTACGATAGATTCAGTCATGTTGCCATGATATTAGGAAAAATGGTTTTATCTTTAGCCAAAGATCCTTCCGCAAGATTGCTTAAACATGTAGTACGGTGTTATTTGAGACTCTCTGATAATCCAAGGTGAGTATCAGAATGTGTGCACGATACATTCTTAGAAATCCAAAAAAATTTTAACGACGATTAATTTGATTGCAGAGCACTGTTAGCTCTAAGGCAATGCTTACCGGATCAGCTGAGAGATAACACATTTGCAACATGTCTGCAAGAAGATGCCTCAACTAAGCATTGGTTGAACTTGCTTCTTAAGAATCTCGAGGCCGGTCCGCAACAGCCAGGTCCACCGACTCAGCCAGGTCAACAAGATCCTAGGACGATTGGTATGTCGCCACTTACATCTTAAAGTATCCTCTTCTTTGACGATCATATGATATTTGTACGAAAATATCATATAAGGACTTTAAAACGCTTCTATCCGTTCTATATCCATTTTTACGAAATCATCGTACTAGATGGTCATCTATATTGTTATATATAAATATGAATTGTGCTGTGAAAACTAGTAATAAGTATATCGTCAGATTGGCAAATCAAGTACGTTATGATCATTGTAAATATGTATATGCGGCGAAATCTACCAATTATAATCGGTTCGATTTCATTCATTCAAACTTGAAAACTACCGATTAATAGCTTTTTTTATATAAATCAAAAATGTTTTGTACGAACAAGATATTATGGTATAGGAGGTTTTAATGCTAGATATTAATGTATGTATAATATATAACTATATATAAAATACGCAAGTGTGATTATCTATCAAGATAAATCAACTTAATTTATATTAATTATTATATTTACGCTTAGGCGCCGGATATTTTGGTAGATTTTACAATTTTAGATGCGTTATCCATTGCCTAAAAATTTTATGTCATAAGTCAGTATTTGATTGCGCAAAAATTATTCTTCAATACACAAGTAAACATGCAAATATTAGATTAACAATTCTTCTCTTTATACATTACGTTGGCCTAATTAAATTTCGTTAAATAGGCGATATATAATACATAGCATATAAAACCGAGTCGGCATCTTTGAATCACTGCCTGAGAGATAATGATTTACATAGGATTAATTTATGCATGCATAACGAAATTGTATTTGAAGTTAGTCCCACTATATATTGTGATTGATCGATGGTGATACACTGTATGTTTAAACCATTATGCGTTATACAATGGCATCATCTATGTCAAATGATTACGAGTCGTAGCTTATAATATAATTTTATGAGATATTGGGACTAAGTCAAATACATGAATACAAATTTGACATGTAAGATTGTATACATTTTGCCTAGCTCAACTGCAATTGAATGAAAATAGAAATAATGGCTAACATTTTGAAGAAGTTTGCATCGTTATATCGTTCACATCGTTTGCCATTTTGAGCTCAGTCTCATTCTATAAAAAGAAAGGAAAAAAGGAAAATAACGTTATTATACATTAATGATAAGATTTCTTCCGATTGAGGATCGTGAAATTATACACACCACTTTTTGAGGATCTCTCGAAAGAAAACCGTGTATAATGGGTGTAAATAATCTTTTATCAGCACGACTGTACTTAGACGGGCCCGTAAACCACGAGACCAGCAGGCCCACTAGAATTGTAATTAGAAAACCCACCCACGTGTACCAGAGATAAGACATTCTATACAGAAAGAAAGGCTGTTCCCTGAAGAAAAAATTAAGATGTTTTTAATATGATATATGGGAAGTCATTATGCGGTTATATACGAGAGCAATTTAATAAATGTACCTGACAGCGGTCTCGACGATTGTCGTGAGGTTTCCAACGGTGCTCCTCAACGATTCGATGCATCCATCTACTGATACCGGTTTTACTGGGAAATAAATTGATCCGTCAGAGATCGCTGCTTGTGTGCCGAACGAGATCCAAGCAATTAAATTCAGACTAACTACTGCACCAACGAGTGCTCCCTGTCCGAGTAAGAAAATTAAGTTAGAATGATCCCATAGCGAATGCAAGATTTCTTAATCGGTTTAATTTTAATAATAAATTCCACGATAGATTTATGTTGTAAATCTATCATTGAAATTAATCATCAAAAATTCTGCGATTATCCTGATATTACATTAAGATTTAAATTTATATAAATAAACATATCTTCAAAATAAAATATTAGGAGACAATAATGGATATTGTTTAAGTATAAGTGATAGAATACACATATAGAACGTTGATGTCCTATTAATGAAATAAACCTAAAAACATATATTTCTGTCGATTTCTCTGCAATAATCTTCTTACCATAGAGTTGGCCATTGGGAACAGCATGCCCAACGTGAACATTCCAAATAAGGGCCCGGCGGTTATTCCTGATAAACTTTTGCCAGCCTGAAAAAATTAGCACACTCTTTATTCGCATAGATTAATCGAGAATTAATTACGTTTATTTTTTACCTGAATCAAACCACTCAATTTTTCCACCATGAATACGAGACTCACGCAAATGACTCCTATTATCACAACTATGGCTTTCATTATACGACTCGCGCCAACGTTAGAGATCGGCTTACGGAGACACGGCTTGATCATGTCTTCATAGATTACGCCAGACATGGAATTTAATCCCGTCGACATTGTGCTAAAGGTCAAGTGTGTTTTACATAGCCAAAAAGGAAAGATGAAAGAAAGAGCGATATATAGAGCATTATACAGTATAAGATCCTCTTTCATCTCAGTATTATATTAAATAATTTAGCAAAGAAATTACATCACAAAGAAAATGAGAAATATATTGATCCTGTATATTTTAATTGAGAAAATCATTTTCAAATACATTTTAATCTAAAAAATCTAAATTTTATAATACCTCAATGCCGCGCTGAATACACCAGAAACAAATAATCCCGGTAAACCTGGTATCGCCTCTGATAATTCCATCACAAAATATGGTAACAGCTGATCAGGCTTTCGTATTTGCTAAAATACAATTTTCATTAGTATTCGCCGAAGTGTTTAATCTAAAATTTCACATAAAATTATCCACGTTAATAATATAAATTCCCGAGAGAGAGAGAGAGAGAGAGAGAGAGAGAGAGAGAGAGAGAGTCGAAATTTTAGTTCTACTTTTCAGTCTCTTTCAACCTCAATTAAACCTTATATAAACCTATTTTGATATTTAAATAATCAAATAATACTTCTTTTAATATTATTTAATCTATAGCTTCTATTTAGAAAACTTCTTTTGAACTTAAAAATAGGAAATTCTATTTACAGACTCAATATAAGAGCTCAATTCATTAGATTGAAAAAAACATAAATCTATTAATCTATAGAGTAATAAATCTATAGAGTAAATACGTCCTAATTGTAAATCTCTAAAATCTACATATGCCCTAAAATTTCAATTCTAAAAGGTTTAAAGTAAAGATCAAAATTTCGACTCGGGTTACTTCACATCGAGATCATTTTACCTTTGTCGTAACAGGGTCGCAGTCATAAAAAGCCGCGTAAATGACGATTCCTGTGTAGCAACATAACGAGACAATGCTGACTATGCCTACGGCCATTATCATAATCGCCCTAGATATAAAAGGAGATTAAATGAATGACATGCGCCGCCGTGCGTCATGATGCATTTCTCGGACTCACACATTAGACTTCCTCAAGTTTGGCATCGCTAGACACCGCTGCACCATCGCTTGGTTCACCGAGCATGTAGCCAGCCAATTTAAATAATTGCCAACCACCACGCCCCAGAAAGTGTGCCTTATCGTAGGATCCAAATTCATGCTGATTAAAGTAGGAAAAGGAAATAAATATCATTTATTGCTCGATAGTTAGGAACTTCATAGATTGAGTATAAAAATAAGCATTGCGTTATAATAGAAATAATTATCTATAAGGTATACGATAACGATAAATTAAATTAATTATAAAAATGTATGAAGAAAAATTGCTGCTAATACTTGAAGAACTCAATCCTCCCGGAGTCGACATTTCTTTTCCACACCTCCGCTATGCCACCGGCTCTGGCAGTGCCAAGTATAACAACGGTGATGACGGCACCGAACATCATCGCCGTCTGAATAGTATCTGTCCAGACGACCGCCTTCAAGCCACCCTAAAATGCAAAATCACATATTTTATTATTACTGATTATCTTGAATTTTATTGTAAGTAATAATATACTATTCTATTTCTTTAACGCTTATTATATGACTAATGTATATTTTTATCTCACATTTAGCGTTGGAGATAAAGAATAATTTCTATCGATTGCCTCTTTTCTTACAAAATAAATAAAATAAAACATCTCTGCATGAAATCAACTCTCAGATCTACGAATTATGTTCTTACCAAAGTCGTATAGAAGATACACACGGCACAGACTAGTAACGCGATCATATAGAGGTCCATTCCGGTCGCCTGATTGAAGGCTAGCGCCGGCACGTATATCACCAGCGGTATGTAAAGCAGCTACAAGCGCAAAATTGCTCAGTGTGTTAAATTGCTTGTAAGATCGGCGCGTATCGAGTTCAATACTTCGAGGAATCCTCGATATGTAAAAATATAGATTGCATGTCGAATATTGCTAATAAGAAGATTTAGTAGATACACATACATATATATATATATATAT
>NW_017259321.1:34596-49566 GCF_001594045.1 Atta colombica
GCACAAACTTACTTTAAATTATTAATTTAAATTTATTTACGTGTATGTAACAGAAACAAATTTACCATTTTAATGATGAAGATAAAAGATCCCATGAGTCTGACCACTCGATTGAATCTTAACTCTAAATACTGCAAAAAAAGAGATTGTTATTCGTTAAGATTCCTTGTTATACATCGAAAAATAGTTTTACTAAAGTATTATGTCAAAATAATTTATGTAATGTTCAAACTTATTGTTAGAATGTTAAAATTATTTATTTTTGCATTATTATGCTTGAACGTCCTACATAATTATTTTAAAAGTCTAATAAAAAATTATTTTTCAGATCGGTATGTAGCTAAATTTTTAATTACTTTATTTTTTAGCTGCTCTACTTCAACAAAATCGTTCTTTCCGTTTAAAATTATTTACGTACCTCATAAGAAGACGTAATTCGGAGTCCGTAAAAAACCGGCAGATACACGATCGCCATTGTAATGGATACAAAACTATCTGCGATCACGACACACCATAATTGCGTGCCGTAAACGTACATTTCGGCCGGCAATCCCAACATTGCTATGCCCGACACGTAGCTGCAATTTTAAGAGGCTGTCCTTAGAATTATTCGTAATCATGCAGCATTTAGACAATGCAAATTTAAACGTCACTAATTCTCAATTTATTTCTAGCAAATGGACAATCACTCAATTTAATCGTAGCGAACATAACTTTGTGAATTAAAAGTAAATATACAGGAGAGACAAAGAATAATTTTGTCTCATTAAAAAAAAATCACATTTTGCGATTATCGATTATGAATGATTAAAGTGTTAATATAATATACATATGTAATTTTAATTTTTATACATTATAAGTTGTAAAATAAAAATTATGTATCTTAATTCATAAAAATTACAATTTTACAATTTTAATAAGGAACATATGCTTAAATCAAAAGTAAACCAATTTGCAAATAGCAGTTGCCATCAATAAAAACATTAATGGCTTCTGACTAATATAGGGTGCTCTTAAAACGAATTCTTATCCGGATTATTCTGACACGTGGACTATTAATATTTAGATCTGAACTAGTGAACCTTGACGGCCAATTGAATTGAACACCTTATGAAACATCACCTTAGATGTCCTATATGTATATTTTCACAGAATAGTTTTTCTACCAATATCCTAATGCTCTCATATTCACTAAGCTTACATAAAGTTAGATTGATTAAGGCCAGACATACATTCAAAAAGTAAAAAAATATTTTTTCGAAAATTATTAATTTTATTCAAACAGTAATATTAGTAAGAGATACATAAAATTTTTAATTAGAAACAAATTATTAACAAATAGCACAAGTACTAATAGCTGTGGATATTAGTGTCGAACTTATCCATAGTAATAATAGTTTACTTTTCAAATTTAGAAATTTGCCATTTTATCAAAATCGGTTACGACAAAAGATTAAATTTATTAATATATTTTTTTAAGAATTTGTTGGGTATTTTGTTTCAACTATATAAAATCTATGATAATTATTTGTATACTATTAGTGCTAATAGTGTAATGATACTATTTTTTTTAAATATTTTTTATTAAAAATTTTATGTAACACTTACTCGCTATATTCTTTACAGGAAAATCTTACTCTAAAGAGTAAAATTGAACTCTTGGAAAAGAATTCACTATTAGAATGAAATTCACTCTAAAAGTTTTAAAAAAAAATATACTAATATACATGTAATATTGATCAAAATTCTTTTTGAATAAAGTTAGTAGTTTCTGCAAAAAGAATTATAAAAATAGAGGTATCTTTTTAATCTTTCTGGATATATGAACTTCTTAAATAAAAATATTTTCATATATTTTTCAAAGCATAAAAAGCAAAAAAATTTTGATGTCTCAGAGAACATATGTTTTTAATTATACACTTTTTCGATGCTATGTGGTACAAGATTTTAACTAAAACTTGAGAAAAAGAAATAAAAAAAGGAATAAATCTTTACCTTGCTATCAGTGACATGCTTATCGGAAATACAGACATCTTTTGACCGCCTACAAGATACTCTCCCACGGCGTCCGCCTTTTTCCTGGACGCATAACATTGATAGATGCCTACGAGGGCAGAGACACCCAGCAACCCGATGAATACGATCGAATCAACCAAATCAAATGTTCGCCGGTTATCCGTCGTATCCATTGTATTACAGGTTTGTTTCGTCGAACAAAAATTGTTCTAACCAGATATTTTACAATCGATAAATTTTGGATTTTGATGTCACCATTACGATACTCTTTCGATATTCAGTAACTCAATATACTGAGCACATTTGTAGAAATTTGCAAATTAGAACAGAAAATTAGTCGTATTATTTCCCGTCACGTGCGAGTTCTCCAACATCCCACAGAAATCTGGCAAATGTTAGATTCACATTTAGTGTAGGTTTGATATTTTAAAAATTATGAGAAAGATAGAGAGAGAGAAAGAGAGAGAGAGACTGCGAAATTTTATATGAAAATCAATCTATTCACATGGATTAAATATTTAACTCTAGGAGCTGTTAGAGATAGATGATATTTATTCTAAACTCTGTTCACTTCATAAATTTTATATACAGTTACACAAATGTTCACGAAACTATCACGTTTTTATAAACTTTTAATAATTGCGGTAAAGAAAACGATGTGCTCGTTAAATTCTTCGAAATCACATGGAAGCACGAAAAATGAATTAGAAAAATCACAGTCAATGAGACTGAAGTTAAACTCGATATTTTTACGAAAGCCGTCGTTTTGATCCCTTTGATCTCCCGTGATTACTGTAATTTCGAGATTGTGCGACGACGCGGCGACGAGATTACAGATACGCTTCTTCTGCACACTCTACGAAATGTCTGTGACGGTGAAAGAACGACGCGTCAAACGCAGCTTCACGGGCCATGATTGAATAATTGCGGATTCTCCGCCGCTCCGTTGCTCCATATGGCCCTCGACTACCGCCTTTCGTAATGGTACTTATATGAGCATGTAACAGTCGATGGACTTTTCGTAGATCACCTTCGTTCCGATCTCACTTGTATTTTCGTCCGATCCTTTCAGTTCTCAACTTCTTTATTGATTGAAAGAAGAATAGAAAGAAATCTTTTAAATTCACGAATGTTTCAGACAAAATGATTTTCATCTTTTATAGTAACATACTTTCTAAATTTTTTGGAGTAAAATCTCACACGTTAAAGAATGAATATCGAGCTAGTCTTGAAAAAGAATGACTCAATTTTTATTCTTTAAAAGTGTAAAATTCATTCTAAAAGTTTTAGAAAGTATGAGAATAATGTTTATTATTGATGCACACAGTTATAAATTCGAAGTATTTAATTAAATTATCCGTTAGAAGATTTTATACAACAATTGAAATCAGTTATAAAATGACAGTTTAGAAAACTGTCTTTTATTCCAAATTTATTAAAATAACGGAATAAAAGGATACAGTGGAAATGCTGGAAGCGAAATAATATTTCTGTATATATTCGTTAGTATATCTAAATTTTTATTTATACAAAAGACAAAATTGCTGTTGCTCAACAGAAACATTTTATTGTATTTCTTTGAGCTTATTAGAGCCAAATAAAGCTCACGAAGAATTACAGCATTACAAGTAAATATAGTAAAAAAATGTTTACTCTCCATTATTTTTAAGAGCGATACGGTAACAACAATAAACATCCGATATCCACTCAGGATACAAATATACTTCGGTATCGGTAACATGTGTGTATTTCGAGAAAATGTAGAATGGAATGTATATTGCGTTCACTTCCCGTAATGACTGATATTCATGACAAATTCATGACGCACAAATACCTTACAAATATCTTACTACCATTATAGATAACATTACACAAATGTTGTAAATTGTCCTTTTGATGATTGTTTAATATCGCGATCAAATCGCGCATTGAAATTTCTTTATAGTGATGTAACGTAGTGGATGAAATGATTATATTTAAACTATCTGTCGATACTTATAATAATATCTTTCTAAAAAATCGGCACTTCTGATGTACATACGTAAAGTATGTATATAACTCCAGCATGAGTTTCGTGTAATGTTTTAAATTGTATAGTCATTATTTGTATAAAAACAAAAAATATTAGTATTATTAAAAAATATATATTTCATAAAATATTTAATATATTATTTAAATAAAATATATTTATTGCTCGTCGTTAATTTATTTATGATTAATTTGAGATTTATTGAGTTAATATATACTTTATATATGTACATATATACTTATAGAATATGCACGATATACATATGTATATTGATATACATAAGAGACTTCGTCTCTTTATTGTATCCATATTACACAAATAAATTTCTGTATATCACAAAATGTTTCAACATCGAAAAAATTCGTCGAAAAGACACGCTATAATAATTTATTATTTTAATTAATATTCATCTTACATTGCGTTGATAAAGGCACGCGTCAAGTCACACAGATATTTATATAACAATATAAGAATAAGTACGTAATCTAATCAATATGAAACACACTAATATAGATTCAGAATAATTAATTCGTACACATCAATACATTCGTCTAAAAGTAACGTCACAATATATTCTATATTATTATCACGCGAAAAAGGTTCAGTATTTTAAAATTAAGATAATAACGAACTATAGTTCTGTGATATTTTCTGAAGCTGAGAGATTAGAAAGATTAGAAGTGACAAATTGATCGGCTGCTTAAGTAATGTCACCATCATTATTCATAATATTCCTCTCAATTATTAAAACAAAAATTAAATTGACTTTTAAAATAATTTTAAAATAATTAATAAAACGTTAAATTATTAAAATTATGTACAATTCTCTTAAGCATGTTAGAAGGAAAGTTAAAAAAAATCTTGCTTGTATCAAGCTGATTAAGCTATCTAATTTTTCTGATTTTTTTCTGATTTTCGTTTACGTTTCTATGTCTATATATTTAAAGGCATTAGCAAAACAGACTGTTAAATAAGAGTAAAGTATTTGCTATATGTATATACAGTTAATTATCAACTTGAAAACTTAATGCTACAAGCTGCACCTGGGCAAAGTTAATATCTTCGTTTCTGGAAGACGCTGATCCACTCTCAAAGAGAATCATTTAAATAAAAATGAAATGAAAAGTGCGTTATAATGTGTCGTTAGTATTATTTGACTAATCGCTAAGAAGTGAATCATGTATAAATGATTAAATCTAAGGTCAGCGGTTGTTGCAACACGAAGATGAAGTATTTTACATTAATATAATACATATGTATTCATAAATTCTTTTATTTGATTGTTGAAATAGTCATTTTTTTAAATCTCATATTCTTTGATTATAAAATTAATTGATAAGTATATGAAATATAATTGGAAATTTTATAAAGAATTATTAATTTTCTCTCTGTAATAAATCTTTATTAGTCTGTAGAAGAGATTCGGAAAAAATAAGTAAACTTGAAACTTTTTAAATTAATCTTTTTAAATTAATTTCTATATTCATTTGAAAATTATTTAAAATTTATTAAAATTTTAAATTTAAAATATAAATTAATTTAAAGCAAAATTTATTTAAAACGTTATTAATGACAATTTACAAGTTTGAGCAATTTTCTCATTAAAATACTCACTTAAAATTGAGCATTAATCAAATACTTTCTCCCAATCGATAAAAATAAAACATTCTTTGGGAAGTAAGTGATTATTGAGCACATTTGCTTTGAGCAAATTGTATTTGTATGTAAATATTTTTTAAAATTTTTATCAAGATTAATGGCTATTATTTGAATTTACATTGCCGCGGAATTTCACAAGAATGCATTGTGTCAGTTCACCGCGGTTTGCAATAAAATTGTTATCGATTTCCCTTCGTTCTTGCGTGCAACGTCACTGACCTATGCAATGTGCGCGACCTTATACGCAACACGTTTGCTCGGAAGGCCTTTCATGGACGGAATGGCTGATAAGGATGCGATTTCTTAAAATATTTATTATTAAAATTCTAAATGGACGCGCGCTGTGCATAATACAATAAAATTTATGTGCTCTTCAATCGTCGATCTTTAATGCGGGCTATTGATATAATTTTAGCAATTGTAAAAACACTATGAACAAAATTTCGTAAAAAATATTGAATTTTTTTTTTATTAATCATTCATTAATTTCATCTGTAAATGGAATTAATTTAATCACAGTAAATATCAATGCATAAAGCCTTTATCAATAGAAGATAATAATTATAAAATAAATTAAAAAATTTATTTAAAGAACTAGCAAAAGGATAACTTTAGGGACATTTACAGCTTATCTAACAGACGAAGGTATTGGAGTTATTATAGTAATTTCACGGAATCTAATGTTTCACCAGCAGTTTAAGATCAAGAAGATAAAGTCGAGAAGATTGCACCGCGCGCGTCTATGTCTCGCGAGCATGTCGCGTTAATAACTATTTAATTAAGTCACACAGCCGCATGGTTCGCGGAGGCGTAACACGCATTCACGAGTCACTCCAAAACTTACGTTACTATATTATAACTGTACAAGTGATCTATTAAGACAACGTTTATAGTCTCGATGTAAAAGTTACATAAACGTTATTTTTCAAATACTTCTTCCATCAAAATGTAATTAATACGTCGAAAATGAGCCATGCACCAACAGATCATTTCTCCAAGTCATCAAAATATCAGGAAATCACATGTTTCATGACTTGGCGTTTAATGATTCAGGGATTATCGAGAATAAAAAATAATTATGTAGAAATATGATTATTCTCTATGATCTGTGGTCATTCATAGAACTATCGACTATGAATATCATTCTTAAAAACTGTTCAACGTACGTAAAATTGCGAGAGCATTTAAAAAAGACAAAACGATGCATTGAGTGATTTCTCATTGAGTAATCGCTCATACATTCCAATATGTATTAACAATGTAGCTCGAAAAACGTTGTAAAAACGCGAAAAATTTTATACATCTCAATGTATTCACAGAACAAGACAGAATAGCCACGTCACATTTTACGCCTATACGCTTCGCGTACACCTTCTCTTATTTTCATTTTCCTGTCCACTTAAACCAGAATTATCGAAGTTTCTGATAAAGAAATCTTTTCCTCAATATTCTAGATATGTATATCTTGTTCACTTTTTCATAAAATGTATTTTTAGAACTAGCAAATATTTATTTTCTCAATGCTTTTCTTTTTTAAGTACCTCAAGATTTATACTTTTTCAAGTAAAGTCGAGAATGATCCTGCGTATATATATTCTTATCATAAATACCCATAATCTTAAAACGAACTCTCGCGAGCCTTCGTCTTAAGTTGCGCGGAGTCCGGGCTCGGTGTCATCGCCGGATTATCGTAAGCATAATCGAGAGTAGTATCCTCGCTAGCATGCCGTCGTGAGAGAGGAGTGCTCGTGGTGTTCGGTGTAGTATTAATCCCATTACTATTACTATTACTACTACTGTTATTATTCTCGATTTTGGATTCTTGTTCCACCGTGGCACTTATGCTTGGTATAGTCAACTTGAGACCATTTTGTTTATTGGTCGCGGCCTCGACGTCATCTTGCACTTTGTTCTTATTAGCCTGCTGAAGCAACAAGATAATTAAGACGTCATAGTACTCGCAACTGTCACGTAAGAAATCATTAAATTTGTCGTAATTGTCGCTTGCGGTTTTAAAAAATTAAAATAAGAAAATATAAGAATTTTTTATCATTTTTGCATAGGGGACTAAATTTTTAATTGTATTTGTTAAATTGATAAATTTTATTTTATTTTTGCACGTTTAAATTATAAAAAAATCTATCGTAATATCAAGAAAAAGTTTTTTGAAAAGATCTATTCTTGTGAATTCTCACCTTCACTTTTATATTCTTTCGAAATATAGTTTGTAAGGACTCTTGAATCCTTTTCCATCGTATTAAGGTCCTTGCCAGCAGATACAACATTCCGAGCAGTGAGAAACAGGTCAAAATCGTTGTGATCACGAATCTATATTTAAGCCTCTCGATCTCCTCTGTAAAAGAAAATTTTATGGCTAATATAAAAATTTTCTAAGGATTATTGAAACAGTTAGTGCGACATATTCGATCTATTTTCGAAACCAATTTCTCACATTAATTATAGAAATTGTTATATATTGTTATATATAAGAAATATTTGTTATATATTAATTTAATATAAGAAATTGTTATATATAAGAAATATTTGTTATATATTAATTTAATATAAGAAATTGTTATATATAAGAAATAATAATGACGTTTTTTTTTTTCAGAAAAAGATTATTTTTTAGATAATATAGTCATTAAAAATTTTTGCGCATTTAATTTCACACATTAACAAATAGAATATAAATAATTTGAAAGAAACTGGGAATTAATTATTTATGTGATAATCGTTTATTATGCTTCGTAATACATCGCTGATTTTAAGAAAGACACAAGCATATCTAATATCTGTTCTCGTTAAATCCTCGAAAGTGAAAGTTGCGCATGTTCCTTTAAGTAAAGTATATGTTCTCTTATATTAGAAAGGAAAAATCAACGTTAGTATGAAACATTAATATAAATATGTTATAAATTGCTTACAATTACTTTTTTCTAATCGCGAATTATATAAGGCAATACAAGACATAAGACTAAAGATAAAATATTGAAATTTCCTGAATATTTTGAAATTATTTGAAAAAGTATTTATATAATGTACCTTGACTATAAATATACATGAAAATTTATACTTCTAATAATATAAGTAATAAAAATAGTTACGAGACATTTGCAACAATAAATTACCGGTTTTCGCGACTGTGTATTAAGCGGTACTCGCGCAAGAATTATAAGCCGAGTGACGCTTGTGCGAGATTTGCGTCGTTGAAATCTCCGACTGGTTCGACTTCTCTCAAGACGTACAGTACTTCGCAATAAAATTATGTACATATTCTATTTGCACTTAAGCCCACTCACCTCTGAGATCATCATACTGTCTTGATTGATCCATGCGTTGAATATAGCGCTGATCATGAAGATAAACTGAAATTAGAAGGAGCGACTAATAATTAATATAATATTTCGCGCATTCGTACTGTATTTATTGGGTAAACTTATCTAAAATGTACTCGAGATATTTCAACATTAACAATTTCAACATTATGAATGTTTTATTAACGTTTCTTGTTGAGATTATCAAATATTTATTTAGAAAGCGTTACGAAAAAAACATATTATTAGCGACGCTACAAACTCGAAGATTTCTCCAACTATAATTGTTTTAAAACTATAATTGTTTACCATTATTATTAGATATGTGAGAGAAAAACTCGATGATAGTGTGTGTGTATGTGTATGTGTGTGTGTGTGTGTGTGTGTGTGTGTGTGAGAGTGTGTGCGTGCTCACATTAAAGTCGAATCAATTACAGTTTTAAGAATAACAGTTATTATAAATATGGTGTATATCATATTAAATACTATTGCAATAATATTTTAATAAATATAATATTAATACATATTACAATCTTTATTAATAGTGTGTTCAAAAATATAATATATATAGTTCTAAAATAAGAAAGATAAACGTTATTAAAAATTTGCGTAAAAAATATATAATTATAATTAGAAATATCTAACATATAAGGAAATTTTAGATGTATCAGTTTTATTGACATACTTAGACATTTATTTTTATTTTCCGTCGGAATTTTTCCCTGTATAATCTACTCCTTCCGAGCAAATTAAAAAAAAGTTTCTATAAAATTAATTCAACTTAACGCGCAATCGATCTGCTACTAGCACACTTCAACATTCGTCTTCTCTTCTTATTCGAATCAATCGTATACCTCTCAAAAAGTTCTCGCGCGCTTGCGTAAGGCTGCAGAGTCGGTCGCGATAGCAACTAACAGCACAAACAATTCCGACCTACGGTGCTTAGCACGTGAGAGTGCGATTATGTCTTATGCCGACTATAAATGCAAGATGACCCCGTTCCAAAAGAGAAACGAATCTAGACCTGGGACGATGTTTACATGGATCGATTCGCGAGCTTTTAGTCGTGTTGGATAAAATTTGCAAATAAAGAAAAGAATACTCTGAACTGAGATATTTAATCGTTCAGAATAATATCAGTTATCAAAGATAAAATTATGTGGTACGCTGTAATATTTGAATCATTAATTGTCGCAATTTTGAAAAATGATTTATTAGAATTCCACAAACATACAAACATTACAATTTAGAGCAATCTTCATTCATCGATTACAAATTTCTTGAATACCCTAGAATGAATGTCTTTCCTAAAAAGAATGTCTTTCCATGCATGTCTTTCCCAGTTCTTATTTCATTGAACATTTTTACGTTTATTACCCAACACATAGAGTCAACAAGTTCTCCCCCAACATAGAAATCGTATATAAGTCCGAACTGAGTTTACCGACATAATGTAACCGGACACCATAACGGGTCTCTCAATGGGGAACCAGACGCGGGCCCGACAGAACTCTACACGGATAATTTCGTACGAACCAGCTACACACGTCAAATCAAATCCCCTTTCCCCTTTTCCTCTCCCCGTCAAGCAAAAGAGCATCCTTTGATATAAAGGCAGAGAATTTCATTCTTCGCGCGTCCCAAGAAGGAGCGAAGCCGCAGTTTCTCCTACCTGTCGGAGCATGAAATACATCTCCCCTTCCCCATTACGGAACCGATGTTGAATACTAAGCAGGAATGGAAGAAAAAAAATGACGAAGAGGAGGATAGGGAGGGCCCGAGGAGGCTGAAAGAAAAAGGACGGCGGAGAGGCCAGAGGGAGGAAGAAAAGAAGCTAGGTGACTCATCGACCGCGTTCGCGTGTGGGAAGTCGGTAGGAACAGTCAGGTGCAAAGTCAACGGACCCGAGAGCCCGGGTTTGGTTTGCTTGCTCACTACGCTCGACAGAAGTGAACGATGGCACCGTACCTACTTGCTATCCAGTTTCCCGTATGCGTGAAAACGAGAAATCAGGACATCGTACCGCGATACATGACAAACGCTGGATAAGAGGAAAAATCGTATAAGTAAATTCAAATTCGTAAAATATAGAACGTTAATTTTTCCGCCGATTAAAATTTGGACACTTTCATACCGATGTGCGCAAATTCTAGTATTTTGTCAAAGATATTTTGAGCAAAAGCTAATTGTAAAAAAGACTATATTTTATGTACATTTTAACCCTTACGAAAAAATACACCGAACTAGGCATTGGCGATCCGAAATAACACTCAAATTAAGTGTTAATCTTCAAGAAGGTTTATTTGGAAGATTTATTTAATTAACACTCAATTTAAATCATTTCGGATCGCTAACGCCTAGTTCGATATATTTTTTCGTAAGAAAATATTTAAAGCGAACTTTATAATCGATTGACTGAAACTACGCAATAAATTTAATTATGAAATTTTAAATCGCTTTAACAGTGAAAAGATAATAATCGTACAATAATACAAAAATTATTTTGTAAATGCTTTTAAAATGCTTATTATGAATATTCAATTTATCCTTCTAATATCCTTCTAATTGTAAGATGCTATGAGCATCAATATTATCATAAATTAAATTGCTTGTCAATTTAATTTATGATGTTATTACTCTAATTATTAAGATTGCGTTTCAAAATTGAAAATTAAATTTCGGCACAAAATTTGTACGATTACACGGAAAGAAAAAATTTACTATGAACGCTAATCTTACGTCATAATGGCAAATTCCATTTGCAAATATAGGGATCGCAAATTATTTGCAGGTCTTACAAATATTTGTCCTTTTTTGTATTCGTTACAAAAATTATTTGTAATGCAAAATATTTGCCAAATATATAGCAAATTTATTTGCTATAAACAGCAAACAAATTTGACAATTAAACTTTGCAATTCTTTTGCATTCATAGCAAAATCATTTTTCTCGATGTAGATATGAATATAAATTTACACTGAATTATTTAAGCAGATCCAGCTTAACCATTTAAAAGTTTTCATTTTCTAACTGTTGAATAATTAATAAATCAACTAATTGTATTTTCAAGGTTTTAATCTTTTACACAAAAACTTACTACTCACATTGACAGTCTTTCTTGCACTCGTCTGGCTGATAATTGTGACTCGTGGCGTTACATGCATCTGCACATGGTTTGCAATGCAGATCGAAGGGACTGCAATACTGCGAGATGTTGCAAAGTATCTCGCCACACCTGGTACCCCGAGGATCGAGGTCGGCTAGCAAGACATTAGCCAAGACGGATAGAATAACGATAACTGACACTATCAATGTCATGCTGTTTACAGTCACCTCCAGTAACACTTAATCGAAGCAATATCGGCTCTAATGCGCAGCGGATTTAATCGAATTCGCCAACCGATTTGATGTTCTTTCTTTTTTTCTAATTGTCCTTTTTGCTTTTCTTCTTCTTCTTCTCTCTCTCTCTCTCTCTCTCTCTCTCTCTCTCTCTCTTTCTCTCTTTCTCTCTTTATCTCGAATCACGGATCTAGGACACAATCGTGACTCTCTCCATAGTCGATGCTCATGATGATCCTTAACGGCACTCGAAAAGTATACGTCGATAAGGCTCCATGTTCGTGGCGCTAAAAGCATTATGAAGAGACATCTGTTATATATTTGATTTGTAAATATTATTTTCTAAAGAATACATATATAATAAAATACTACAAGGAACTATATATTTTAATGTAAAAGAATCCGTAGTCAAAAAATCCGTTAGACGATACAATTATAAAATCTGTTACAATTCCAAACAAAAAGACTTTACGACAATTTAATTACATTCTTATATATGTCATTCTTTAGCGAACGAAATAATACAGTACATGTATGACAGTAATACAGTACATGTATGATGGAATGTAATCTGCAATTTTTAAACATCTTGATATATAAAGACAACCAGAGTGAGAAACATAATCTAGTTCGAGTTCATGCACGAAAAGGATAGCTTTTTATTAACAAGTTATTAAAAAATTTATTTAAATATTGATCTGAACATAATTTTATTGGATTATCAAAATATAATTATATTTTGATATACTAAAATATTTAAAAATTAGATACTAAAATTGATATAAAATATCTTATTGTAAATTGTAACTTCGAATAGTAATTTTCGAATATACAATTCGGTTTAGTAATTTAGACTTTAAATATTCTCGTGTACTTTTTAAAAATATATTATTGTTAAAAATATATTATTGTTAAAATTAAAATAATTCCTCAGCAGTCGCTATAAAAAAAGAATAACTTTAATTTAATTTATATAAATTGTGTTTAATGTAATTGCTAGACGAAAAATGTATAACTATCTGATTTTGAGAAAGGTCGCAAAGGAATGTAGAAATTCATTAGCAATTCGTACAGTTTGAATGTACAGGGTTTATTAAGGTTGAATCGAGGATTTTTTTGAATAGAAATGTGTTTCGTTTCGTTGGTTTACGTCCATTGGTTACGTCCGATTTCATCGAGAGATGCGTCAATATCTGTGAAGTGGCATCACCTGTACTTTTCAAACACCTGTGTTAACGCATATGCGAGCGCGGTTGGATGCATCAAAATGGCCTCCAGTGTCATGCAACAGCGGAGATACTTTCGCCTACCCACCGACAACGTTTTATTGTCACATCATGGATTATGTTTTGTAAATTACTTGCAGTCCGTCGTTTTTGTCATGTTTCTTTCGATTGCGTGACATTTACGTGATGTTTGTTTAGAGGATTATTTTTTCAAAGTGAGTAACATATTTTCAATAGTGATAGTCACGATGACATTATTAAAAAGTGCAATAAACAGACAAATTTATAAATAGAAAACATTTTTGTAATCAAAAAATGAATTTCAATCAATTAACGGATAATAATGAGACAATAAATACTGGATACTTGTAAGACATGTAATCCGCAGTCGTTTTCGAAATAAGATATAATATAATGAGAGACTAATATTCTCAGGGCCACAGCATATCGCGTTTGTGACTCACTCGTCGTATCAACCAGCGAGGTAAACGCTTGCTTCGTTTCCTACGTAACGGCAATGGAAAATTGCTCTCCCACGCGTAACAAGCGATTAGCTGTCGATCAAAGTTGCTAAGACTGAATTATTTTAATGAGCCGAAATATTTCATCACAATCTTATTTTGACGCTCATTTTATTTAAAAAAAATTTAAAAGAACATTAATTAACATTTCAATCTTAATTAAATAAAATATCCGAAATCTTAATTAAATGTTCAAGATCGATTATGTCAATTTTAGAATTATTTTTTACGTGCTTGCAATTTAATGTAACTTAAACATTGTTAAATTCATTGTTAATATCAAATTTATTTTCAATTTCCTTTACATCCAATTTGAATTATTTTTAACTGTTTCTATAGCTCGCCATTGTTTCTACTCAATATATTGTTAATTTAACTAAAACAATAGAGTTAAACAATTCAACTCAAGAATAGTATTACATTTAACATAAATCTAGTTTGTTATTTACTAAGTGTATACGTTAGTATGGACATTATGTTTACTTTGTAACTACAGAAATAGATAGATTTACACTTTAAAATTACGGAAATGGATTGTGTGTTTTACATATGGAAATTAAAAATAACAAAATGTTATTTTTAATTCAAGAGATTACCATTGCTCCTTTGATATCCATAAACAGTATACCGTAATTGCAAAATTGAAAAAAAATATTCGAAATGAAAGTATATTGTATCACAGTTGATAACGTCATAATGTTTAATAATTGCAACATTGCAATGCGTCAAGCGATTATGATATGTCCACATATATACACCCACCGATGTTTTGGAAGATCGTACGTGCTTTTCTTTCGCCAATATTATTATTACGGCACATCGCGTGTCTTAACACATTCAGTTATAATATTATATATATATAT
>NW_017259321.1:49666-63082 GCF_001594045.1 Atta colombica
TTGTTACTCGCTGCGTGGGATCAGTGAGCGCTGTGGTACATCTGGTACCGAATGGAACACAATACGTCTCGACGCACAATGCTTTAGGGTGTTGCCTGGTGTTGTAACAAATGAAAATCGAATGCGAACACATGGTGCAATCAACTCAAATAATCGTACAAAATAAAGCAATAGCAAAAACTATTTAAAATGAACAGAATATGAAAATGATAAAAATTGTTGTATCGTTTATTTATATTTATGTTTCGTATAACATACATATGTATTTACGATAATTTTATAAAATATTTCTCAAACTTCAAAATTCTATTGTTTTGCAGAAAATAATTTCAAATAATATCAATTAAAATCAATTAAGTCCCTGAATTTCAAAAGTTATATTCTCGGGAAATAATACCTGACGTATTTTATTCAAATACTTAATGTAGAGAAATGTAGACAAAATAAGAAGTGTATTTCAGTATTCCTGTAATATTTGTCAAATATGAATGAAGAAGGTAAAAAAGTTACAATGTATAGATAAAGAAGAATTTATGCTACAGTTTGTGCAAATACTATTTTTATTTTCTTATTTGATGCAATACAACTAAATAAATATTTTGATTTATGCGATGTATATTAGGTTGGTTAGAAAATTCGTGCCGATTTTTTAACACAAAATTATATTTACAATATCTTCATCAAAAATTAAAAAATTTAAATTTAAAAAATCGGTTTTGAAGCTTGAAATCTCTATTTTCGAAAAGTTATTATGTTTTTTGAATTTCTGTAAGTTTGGTAATTGTTACATACAGAAAACTACGAGCTGAAAAAGATGGAAAATTTTCTTCTAACTTTGAGTCTATCTATCATTTGCCCAAAAACAATTTATGAAAATTTTCGGCTTTCCATCTCAGTGAAAGCTTAAAGTTTTCCCTACAAAATCGTTTTTTAAAAATGTTCTTCAGATTTTTTATTACTGAGTTATCGAGAAAAATAAATAAAAGGTGCACTTTGATTATAATCGAGCTCATAACTTTATTAAAACTTTATTAAAAATCATCGTATTGCAATTTAAAAAATCAATTTTTAAAAGTAAAACTTTGCTCTATTGAGTGGTATAATACCAACAATAAATATATTCTATGTACAGGTTTGAGCTAAAAAAATCGGCACAAACTTTCTGACCAACCCAATATATAATTTAGATTATGTCATAATATGGCTACAAAGTAAAATAAATAATTAGAATGACAATGTAAAGTATATGATTATTTCGTACTGGAGAATATACTTAATCATTATATGTTCGAAGATTAAAACTCATAATTTCAAATAGGAAAGCTTTTTACACACATATACACAGTTAATTTTTGAAAGAAAAATTTCTTATATTTTTCAAATTGATCAAAATTTCATGAATATATATTATATATTAATAGATACTATTTAAAAAAAATTATATTATATATAAATTGATTTCTGTAAATTCTTTTTTTTCAAAAAATTGATTTATTATATATATAAATAATTAATAATCATTCACACATTTAAATCCATCGTATTTAAAGAATTTCAATGGCGATGTCTCTCAAAATAATTAAGAGCTACTTTATTTTCTTCACGATGCCTGTCTCTCAATATTATTTTAAAACGTTTATTTATCGCATTCTCACACGTTCAGACAAGCTTTCAGGTCTACTTTCCATTAAGCAATATCTCGATCTTACTGTTTTTAACGTTACAATCTACAATAACGGAAAACATTGCTAAGTATACCTTGCTCGAACTCTGCATCGAGAGACGTTTGCCATGGAAAGTCGGAATAGAGAAGTCAGAGGTAGGCGGTGGACATGCACGGTCGGGACACAGGAATGTTGCTTGACTGGTTCACGAGAAGGCTTTTACGCATGGCGAACCCGAACATCGTTGATATTCGCTCTTAAACTTCGACTACGATCAAAGGAATGAATCACAAATCAAAGTCGTCTATCGGATATTAAATAGCGTGATGTGATCGATTATTCATATAAGTGAGAAATTGTATGCTGTAATAGCATAAGATTTATGCTATATTGTTGCAGAAATTTCTGTTTCGATATCGTTAAACACTGAAATTATTTCCCGTGTGCAAACATTATGATTGACAACAAGATTTGGAATTCTTTTTGCTCCTTCTACTTGTTTTTTTTCGCATATTAGTTTGAAATTCAAAGCATAATTCAAAACCTATGTTTAGATGTTTTCATTATTCATGTCATTTTCACTATCCATTTGTACTAAAAAACCTATTAACATTTGAACGATTTTAGCTAAAAAGCTATCAGTATTTAGATATTTTAGTTGAACGCGATAAAAAGATATCAGTCAAACAAACGTTCAGAGTATTTCCTGTTTTAGTGCTAATTTAGCAAATAGTAATACGAAATTATCAGTCACTACATATAGTTATTTTAATTAGAAGCTGACTCATATCGTCACACGTACTTGGTATTTCGTTTCTTGTAACATCTTTTGCCCATTGATAACGCTATGCGTAACTCGCAGCCAGTCTTGTCACGTACTTGACGTCAGAATTTGTCGCGCGAAGCCGCGTCACACCGTACACGCGCGATCATCTTGTTTATGACGAAATGTCGCAAATGCTGTGGTAGCAATCTCAGAAGTAACTGCATTCGCGATGCAATCACAATTCCGCATTTTCTAATCCCGCGTAATCGACGTGCAAACTAGGACAAACGTTGCGCGACAAGCGTGTGTAATTAGGTACTAATTAATTATTAGTTAGTCACTCTTATTACAACATCGTCTAACACTCGATTTCAGAAGCTTCCCAAGCGATTTTCCACACGAATAACGATTGCAACAGTGCAGTGTAACGTCGCACTTGATTGATTTGTCCTTGCTCGAGCAAGTATTAATGTATATTTAATGAGTTTTCGGAAAGCATCGTCTGATACCGGAAATATGCATTTCATTGAAAGCTGCATGAATGAAACATAAATCTCTGAACTGTGAGAAAATATTAAAAAAAAGAATCTACAAAATTCTTTGGCTCTGTTTCGAGTTGATAATTTAGGAAAAGTTCAATTGGATGTCACAATCTTTTCATAACTTATTTTTTGTTAATCAAATACAAAGTTAACATTTTGTCAAAACAAAATCTTGAAATTCTATCAAACTGTAATCTTAAATTTTAAAGCTTGAAATAAAAATGAGAATTTTATTACTTTATGTTATGCTATTCATATATTAATCTATTTTAACAACAAACGTAGGTTTTTATTTTTGATAATTTTTACTTTTTTGTTAAACGGTAGAAGGGAATACTGACTCTAAATTAGGCAGAAAATTCTTTAAGTAAAATTTTTAGTAATTTTTCCCGAACATTGTAAATTCTAACATATGGTGTTGTATATCGGTACTTCCAAGTAGCGGAGATCGATATTATACATATAGAAGCAAGTGGATCAATGCGATACGAATAAATTGTGAAATTATCTTGATAAATGTCAAGCCTCGTCTTATGTATTCAACTATGTGATCGTTGAAGTCTCCGCGGATCCTCCTTGCATTATCGTCCAACGAAACGCGTGTTTTCGATGTGCGCACTTCGCATCTATGCGCCGATCAGCTCTAATTCGATTCGAGTAGCTCGGTAATCGGATTCTCGAGCATCTAATGACAACGATAAGCTCGTCAAGTCATGGACAATAATATTCTCCCAATGGTAACGATATTCTCGATCGAATATGTGTAAAATTAAAGACATTCGTACACACAAAGAAAGTTATTTTCCAAAAAGAGAATATTACAGAGAAGCATTCAAATAATCCTAAACCATTCATCGTTCGGACGTTTTTGTCGTATAATAAATATTGTATGTTGCAGACAGAAAGAAAAGTCTTTTAAATTTATTAAAAACAAAAAAAACAATTAAAGATTACGGTTTCCTCACATTAACTATAAAATTTGAGTATTTGTTTACCGAATTTTATGGCGCAACATCATGGAGAAACGAGTCGCGCCAAACTCTGTCAAATCTTTGCGCAATTGTGTAACAATTAAAAACACGATAAAGATCACTCACTTACCGAAATCATCCGTAAAGCGCAGTCCGCGCCCCGGACGTATGCACGAACTCACACACTCACGCACAATCACGTGCTACGCACCCCGACGTCCTCGGATTCCTGCATCGCGGTGAACGCGAACGCACGCGCGTACATTGTATTCGTTTCGCATGCAAACTTGTGAACGCGTACCATCGACGGTCCTCCACGCTTGACTGTCGATCGCAAGAACGCTAAACCGAACCGAGTTGGTGGCGACGACGGGTTCCATCAGGTTCCGAGACTCCCACTTCTTCGGGGAGTCGCAGTCCCTCCAACCAGCGCACCTGTCTCCCTGCCATCGCGTTCACCTATTCCGCCACTTCTCCCTGCGTCCTGTTCACCATTTTTCTCTCTCTCTCACCTGCCATTTACCTGTTGCCAGCTTGCGCGCGCACTTGCAATCCGCGATGTTCGATTGCCATCGGAGATCTGCAGTCGTCGACGACGATAGCACGTGTTGACGTGTCAAGCACGTGATTCTGATCGCGGAAGATGTCGATGCATCTTCCGGAAACTGAAGACTGACAGAAGCCTGATTTTTACGTTTTTATAATGTCTCTGTCTTTTTAGAAAAGAATATATATCCATTTTTGCCAAAAGAGAGATAAATCTTTATATATAAATTATGTAATGAAATATAAACTACGTAAAAAGATATGTCTTTTATGTATTTTTAATTCAATTATAGAACTTCCTTTAACTCTTTGCGACGTATTTTTTTCTATTAGCTCGAGTTCAATAAAATTCGGAAGATTTTTTGGAAATTAAAGTGTGATACCATTACATCTTACAGATAACTCAAGTATAAAAAAAGAATTAAAAATGTAAAAAAATATGTAAAAATGTTTAGGAATTATGAGAAATTAAATAGAGAAAGGTGGATCACTATGCCGTAAAAAAGTTAATATTACTTATTGGGTTGTCCGGAAAGTTCGTGCCGATGTTGAAGGAAAATTGAAACGCAGAAAATTTAAATTTTCTGTATACCTTTATTAAATTATATAGATTAGTCGGCACGAACTTTCCAGACAACCCAATACGTACAAAGAAGGAATGATTTTGTTAAAGTATCATAAAATTTCACTATAGATAGAAAAAAAATTTAGCTAGATTTGAAAATAACATTCTTGCAATCAGTTTAAGCTTACATAATTATTTTTATGGTTTGATAAAATTATTTTCAGATCTCTAGCTAAATTTTTAGACAACAAAACAGTTCTTTCTGTGTAAAATTATTTATTTATAAGAATTTAACATGTTCCGCGTTGCATGGGTCACTGACCTATTTTTCATTCAGACTGATATTTTATATAAAAAAAGAAAAGAATTATAAAATAATATTTTTTATCATACATGAATAATTATGATACATTATTGGAACATTAGGTCTTCTTTAATAATAATTTTCATAATTTTTTAACTATTATAAAAATACACGTTATTTAATAAATATAATAAGTACAAAGATATCGTGGATCACCGGTGATCACTTGTAGTGTGATAGTAAAGTTACTTTAATATTGATGGAACGTGTTAAAAATATTCGACTAACAGTGTCAATACATACAAAATAAATGTAATATTTGTTATCGACAAAATGTGCTCACTTGCAATGCAAAACGAGATAGCGATGTAAGACAGTTATGCAAATAGATATTGGGGAAGTAAAGCGTATACCGCACATAGTGGGATGACGACATACATATTTTTATTGCGTATTAAATGTTCATACAAAGATATAACAATGACTCTCGCGTATCCGCGGCGCTACAGGTGCTAACATTATTATTGCAGGTTAATATTGTTGTTCCAGAGGAATTATTGCGCATAAGAAGTTGATTGAGGGGGCGATTTGTCGAGTAGGAGGTCGATATGTCGAGCCATTTTGGTGCTATTATTTCTGCTTGTATGAAAAAGATGCTGCGAGCCGTCGAAAATTTCTCGAAACAATTTCGGAAACCGGAAGCGAGTCTCGCGGACATCGTCTTTTGTCTCATTTCTTCGTTGGAACTTCGATATTCATGTTGATTCAAATGTTTATCAAATTGTTACGCGTTGCACGATAATGTGAAAACGCTATTAAAAACAAAAATCCTAAGAGATTTGAAAAAATTTCACGACACCCCTGGTTGAGTATATTGCTCATTGACCATAGGTACCCATAAATTATCACGCTAACGTTGGTCCCCATAATCATTGAAGATATATCCGGCGCGATTGTGCCCGCTGTTGAAAATTATCGCAATAATTTTGGACCCTCCCGGTCTGCATATATCGCTATTGATTCAAAATGTAATCAAATAGTCATCAAAACATTTCGGTGAATCGTGGGTATCAAGATCACTTCCGGAGATATTTATCAACCAGGGACGTATCCGCGACGTGAATGACAGTAATTCACGAAATTGATTGCGAATGATCGAGGGATGATTCGAGATGAATTAGAGACGAACCATCATCCGCGAGCGAATCCTTTTGCGGAAACCTTCGATCGCGTCCGGTCGCTTTTTAATAGGAATGAAAATCCTTATGACAGTCGTGGACCTCGAGAGGATCTCAGTCTGATAATTTGTGCGTTTTTTGTTTTTAATCGTTCGTGATTACTAACACAATAATTGTCGTGAACACCCTGTATAAAGTATTCTGCTGCTCCCGGTCATCCTGCCTTTCCTGCTCGCTACTCAAAACACAATGCAGATTTTTTTTGCATGGTTTTGGCGTATCCGCGTTGATATCGATCGACACGTTCTATTTGTGTGAAACTTGATGAACTCCGTCGGGCGCATCCGACGCGCCGTATCTACGCACGCAACCACGCACACAACACACCCTCTTCTTCTTTTAATTCGCCTCTACCTCAAGCGAGTTCATTCCGGCTGAAATGTTCCGATGGGATTGCACCATGGATACGCCACGGTTGACTCCGTTTTCAGCCCACGAGCGCATACTCGTTGATCGCAGGTACCGGAAGTTATCGAACCCATGGTACTTGTCATCATTAAGGATGCACTCGGCGATTGTCGATTGATGGAACATTAGTCCCTTTGGTTATCTAGCACGAACCGTTAGGTAGAATAGTGATATAACTTGATAACAGTGAATCATAAATTTTAGGGAACATAACATCTATCTTTATGTTTTGTAAGTTAATATCTCTATAATCATATGATACTTTTTTTTAAATATCCGATTATCCTCTGATATGAAATTTTGGACTAAAAATATTGAGAAATATCGATGAAAAGATGAACAAATTAGAAACATCATTTTCAATTTGTCATACTCGATGGCTCATACATCGCAAATGACAATTGGTAATTCCCTCAGTAATTATGGGCAGCAAGGGCACTTTCGCGCAATTTTCCAACCAGAGTAATTATCTCATGCACACACATTCTCTCTCTCTCTCTCTCTCTCTCTCTCTCTCTCTCTCTCTCTCGCTCTGAAGCGTATTCATTCGCGACATGCGTTTATCGCGAATCGAGCGAATGCCAGATCGCGATTAATCATTATTACTATTACGATTGCAATCCGTAATTAGTCAATGGGGAGCACATAATTGTACGTTCAACATTGTAATCGGAAAACTTTTCGCGTTCCATTCCCCAATTATTAACGTATTTATTTTTATCGCGAGATAGTTCTACTAATGCTGTCAATACGGACCGACTAGTTTCTATATCCGGATGAATCGAACTCGATTGCGAAGTTAGAATTCAAAAATTCGCGAAAAAACTCTTCATCTCGAATCGCTAGTATCACGAATTTTAATTCCGATTGATAACTCGATCGTTACTAATTAAACTCGTTAAATTAAAATCAGCAATTTTGAAACTAATGAAAAAATAGATATAAAAAAATTTTGAATTACAAACTAAGTAATTAATAAACACATAATGTTGTTTTATAAAAAGCTGAAAAAATAAAAACTATTAACGTCTCGTTTTCTAATCGAGATCCATTATGGACAGATAGATAATCAGTAATATAATCATCATATTACACACACACACACACACACGCGCGCGCGCGCGCGCGCGCACGCACACGCATACATACACACACGTATGTTCTACGAATTAAGCTGCCTTTGCGTGTTGCAGATTACGCAAGGGTGCAACAGCAAAAAGCCTGGCCGGAACTTGTACGTTTACCGTTTATCCTTGCGAGCGAACTAGCGGCTACGATACTATATGTTCATTCGGATCTTCGCTCATTCGCTATAGACTTGACTTTTCGTTTGTGTGCCGCTTGTGTACAATCGAACTCGTGCGATTGATTTAGTTTGAGGAACAATTCGACGAGATCGGGCTCTGCGTCGGAATATATCGTTTTTCAGAATGACAATGTGAGTTTCATCAACGTCTGAGGATAATTCAATCGCATACGCGAGCACGAGCGTTCCTTGATGACGTACTCCAAGTTGTGGCCATAGCTTTCATAAAGAAGAAAGGTAAAACGATTTTTCAAAGATAGACGGGTGAGAAATAAAAATTATTAAATTAAAATAATAACACTTAACAATAAAACAAACAAAGCGCCGAAGTAATAAAATATAACCCATCAACGAAACACACTCTAGTCCGGGGATAGAAATAAAAACACAATTGTAAACGTTCCGTTACCTGATCATTTTATTGTTCTTAACAGACGTCGATGAAATTCGCACAGGACTAATTTGCGTTCTCTTACTTAGATTCAGTCTTCACAGACCACTGCGTTTGCCGTATTAATTCGTGACTACATTAATACAAAATATATTTTATTATAATTTATGTAGGTAATTAATAATAATAATATTTATAGCTTCTTTTACGCTGGTGGCCACGAAGAACCCGGCGTCTGTCTCGTTTTCCGTTCGGTTTTTCGGATTATAAAATGAAAGAGGAGGAAGCAGGATACCGCAGTGTCGACCTGAAGAATCAAGATTGATTAACCGCTATCAAAGTTGATTTTCACAACCGACGAGCCACGGGTAGACGGAATAGTAGGGATAGGAAAACTCGGAAGGAGACGCGGGATTTTGGCCTAAATAGACATATTTACACGAAAGGCCGAAAGGACAATTTCTTTTTTTGCGCGCGATAAGCGTATTCCGAGAGGTAATTTCGTTGATTTCGACTTTAACTTAAATTTCGTAAGAAGTAGAGAACTTTACGCAAACGGGTCGGGGATGAACGCCGCGTTTGTGGACCACCCTTCCTACAGAAGATTGTTTTTCATACCCATTCACGAAGAATTTGTTATCCTAATATTTAGTTCTATAAAGCGCTACTATTCTAAAATTTAATGCAATTTGTGTCCATGTGTTTTGTGTGTGTGTGTGTGTGTGTGTGTGTGTGTTTTCTTGAGTTGTCCGTTGTGTATGTGTTTATCTGTGTAAGATCTGCACTCTTCTTCGAATTAAAAAATTACTTCAAGACATGACGCGTAGGCGCTACGTTTCGACGTTAAATAAATATATAATCAATGAAAAAATATATCATTAAAAAGTAGGTACAAATAGGGGGCAGGGGGTTTGGTATTGTTCCTTCGACAAATCATAATACATTGCGTAAATAAATTTCTCTCCTGTGTCCATACCCTGCACACTCCACCTCCTGTCAATCCGTTTTCGTCTTCTATGACTTTCGCATTATTATTCGAAAAACATTACGTTAAAAACTTCCATATTATAAATCTAGAATGCACGACAACGTTCGCAGCCGGTGATGCTGCATCCACGAACTTCGCACTATCGATTCTTTCCAATCGATAGTATATAATATATATCCCGAATATAAAATTAAATTGTACAATTTAGAACATGCATATACATATTATGTATATATATCTGTTTTGTATTTAAATATACTTTTTTCTTTTTGTTTTACCACCTGATCAACTTCGTCCTCAACTTCTTCCTTATTCGTCTCCTCGCACATATACATACATTTCTTCTACCGAAACCTTTCTCACTCATTCTCTTTCGTTCTCTTATTTCAATGTTACGCGTTCCTAGTACAGTTTTATAATAATTATAATTGAACCTCATCTTCGAATTCGTATTAACCAACAAATGCCTCACGTAACTGAAACATCTGTAAAATATGAGATCATATTTGCCAAGGGACACGCTTTCACATTTTTCGGCGCGCGTTACAATACCACGAGAATCCGCGAGCGTGTTCCTCGGCCCTCGACGTAGGCGTGCATCGAGGATCCTTATACTAATTAATTGTATTTCTTAAATTCATTTATGTAATGGGCTCGTCCCGCAGCGAAAATTCGCGTTTTCGAGCCGCAATAAAAATTTTGCGAAAAACAAAATGCGAGACTCTCGACACTTCTACGATAAAACCTATATTCTATTTCCGTTGCCCCTGTCCCATCGAAAAAACCGTCTCGCTAATTTTGAACATCTTGGACTCGGAAATAATCGTGAACCTCGATATTTATCATTTCCAAGTAATTCTGCTTGAAACATCTCTCTTACAACTAATGAACGGAACACGCGGACGCTTCGTGCACTCTCTCCTCTCTCTCTTGATTTGGTCGATTCTCTCGTCATTTTAACCTGTCATTGTCGTCAGGCGACAAAGTTATATGGTAGCTAATCGCGCGATTGACTCTGTCGCGCATTCTCTTCGGAGAAACGACTAAACAGAAGAGATGTTTGGTACGCGCGACGCGCGCCAGAAAGAAAAACGAGGAAATAAAAAGGATAAGGGAGGAAGGGGAGACCACGCGACAATTTCTTTCTTTTCCATATATACATACACATACGCACAACACACACACACACACACACACACGCACACACACACACGCACGCACGCACGCACGCATGCACGCACGCATGCACGCACGCACGCATGCACGCACGCATGCACGCACGCACGCACGCACGCACGCACGCACACACACACACACACACACACACACACACACACACACATTCAAGCAGAAAAGCCAAATTCTGTGTTTGTATTTGTCTTGAATTACTGACTCATACGATACAGCTATATAACTATATCGTACAGGCTTCTGTCTATCTCTTTCTTCTCAGTTCTCTTGCAAGCATACTATGATACAACACATCATCCATCATATACGCGCGCACAATTGCGCTTTTCCTTTCTTCTCACGAAATAACTTCGCGAATGGCGATGTCGCCACGCGCGATTAGTAATCTTCTAGTCGTACGCGCCATGCTTGCACGAACGTGAAAATATAGAAAATGGAAAGAAAAGAAGAAAAAAGATGAAACAAATACGCGATGCCTCTTTGATCGTCTAGACTTAGATCGTTTGTTTAATCGCTGAGACTCTTAGGTAAGAGAAAAATAAAAGGAAAGGAGGAAGGTATTCGGAAAGGTCTAGACGATAAGATGGATCCTTATATGACGACTAACACAGTATGATTAAAAACATCAAAGAGGTTTCGTTTGAGGATTCCGCGTGAGGATCGCTGTCGGCGGACACCGACGCCGCGTTACTATAGACTCGCGTGAGTAGAACAACAGAACAAACGTGAAGAACTGAAACGAACAATTTCTCGTACAACAGCGATCCTACGGTTTCTTCCCGTGGCTATCATATCTTTCCTCATTATTGCGTGCCTCGCGCCCAAAAATTGGTCGTTCTGTTGCACGGGTCAGCCGACCCAGTGACGTCACACATGCATGCTACGTTATTAGAACGAGTTGCGATCCGAGAATAACTGAACGATGGATGATGCTCAAGCCGTGTCGCTTGTCTTCTTTCGTGCTCATCGTTCTATTTCTTTCTTTCTTTCTCTTTCTCTCATTAACGAAACAGCCATACATCTTCGCATCCGCTTGAACTTCATCCTGTTACTTTGCTACTGCCGTTACTGATCGCGCTACAAATCCCACTTGTTGTAACTGCAAAAACACAGGTTCCAGCAACCCGATCGTGTCGTGTGGACATCGTCACGATTCCCGTTGCCACCGCCGTTGCTGTTATTATTCCCCAGACGATTGTTGTTACTGTTGCTACGGTGCACCATCACAATATTGTCGGTGATGGTAGCGAGGTCGAGGGGCCCATTGGTAGTGGCGCAAACGGTAAGTAAGCGATCATCGTCGACAACACAAGCGGGTCGCCGACTGTCCTATACTCAAATGCTGCTCGGATTACCGCTTGGCTCAGCGGCCTTGTCGATGCTGTTGATTCGCTGGCTACTGCTCTCAGGCGGCGACGGCGATGCCCCGCCGTCCTCCGGTTTGTGCAGCGGCGGTTTTACTCCATTCTGCACGTAATGAGTGAGCCGGGTAGGCAACGAGCCTGCGTTCAGCTGATAGAACTCAACCAATTGCAGCAAATCGTAAAACTTGGTCGTTCCCTTATCGAGAGTATACAGCCAGCAGTTGCGACGCTCATCAAAGATCTGAAAAAAAATAATTTGAATGAAGAAACAAATCTGTCTGTATCGAATATATACGCAGTGTTTAATATAAAATATTCAAGAGATATCATGAAGTCGTGTGAAAGAGACGTGTATATCGAATGTAATAATTTAGTGCGAAGAAACGTACTTTTTCATATGACAAAAATAATTAGAAGAAAAATAATTAGGAGATTAAAACTAACTAAAAAACTTTTATTATCGAATTCTTATAAAATCAATTTACTGTAAGTTTAGGCTGATATATGGCTGATATTAAAATAAAAACAGTTATTTTTAATATCGGTTTATCCAATGAAATTAACTCGGACGGTAAAAGATTAAAATCCTTTTTCTTTTAGGAACTTGTGTTAGCAATTCGTTCGCAATGGCTTTAGAGTAAGCTTTAAAGTAAACGATCGGAGAAACTTTTTCGCGTTTAATCGCCGCGAAGTTAACTCGACCGCAAAAAAGAGCCTCGACTTGTCGCTAATTATCGATCAGACGCGAATACTTACGGGTTGGATTTGTGCGTGAAAGACCTTGTCGTTGTACTTATAGGTCAGCACGAAGGCCCCAGGATTACTCTTGCTCTCTCTGACCAGAAACACGCTGAAAGTACATAAAACAGAATATTTGAAAATTCGAAAGAGGCAACAAATACATAGTTGTTATCGCATTCAAATCAATCAATCAATTCACTTGAATCAATTTTTTATTTATACATTTGCTATTAAATTTATTTCCCAATTAGATTTAACTTAATTAAAAATCTGCAATAACAATTAGATGCGATTTAAATAATCGATGCTAATTGTACAATAATGGCCATGAAGATATATTCATAAAAAAATTATAATGTTTGACGGACACGTTCTATCTCTCACTGTAACTTTCAAGTTTTTCTAGGAACATTCAAGTGATATATATATAT